>NC_056749.1:639500274-639752774 GCF_019279795.1 Protopterus annectens
ACCCCCTGGGGAAAAGGAAAAAGTTTTAAAACCCGGGGGATTTTCCCCTATAACTCCATTGTGCTATAACTGTCTGCACCTACAGCAGTATAGTGATTGGGGATGGAAATGGAAGGAGGAGGAGGGCACTAGACACTAAGAAACTAGTCTACTTCCGTATTACTGGACTGGAGAACCACCAGGTTTTAACATTAATGAACACTACCTTTAGCGGAAAAGGAACTTTTGACTATACTTTTTTTGAAGTACTTAACCTTCTTCTATTAACCAAATGAGCAAAGTTACACACTTATGTCCCCCAAATGAGGACAAGGTACTCAACGTCAGTCTCAGCTGTGCTACTTTCATATCTTGGTGCCAGTCAATCTACAAAGAAAAAAAAATTCACAGGATCTTTATAGAAAGTTACTAGGCCATTGGCCCTGAGGCCCTTAATAAGCTTAGCCAAGAGTTTAGCCCATGTTTAAACACATCAGCACCCAATGCCCCTGTCCAGCAGGGACACAGGTGGAATCCCAGGGATGTGTTTTCTGTTTCCCATCCAGTTATCCAGGTTGCAAAGAGGTACTCTGCTTAATTTGGAAATGGAGTCTATTCCACAGATGGGGGAGTCTTTGTGACACAAACCTGTCCTGCCAACAAGTTCTATTGATATCACAGACCAGGTTGAGGTCGAGCGTGTGAGTTACTCGAGTGGAGCCTGAGTTGTGGATATGCAGCAGTCCCATCAAGGTAGGATCCGAGATCGCCTTGTATGCCAAACAGAGGTCACCTCTGAGGAGTCTGTATGAAACTAAGTAGCGGGATAGGGCTTTTATCCTGTGTATGGTAGATTTTTGAGGCCCTGGATTCTCCTAGTGAGGAATCTCTGTGGTCTCTCCAGCTGCTGAGGTCCCTCACCCGGAGAATCCAGGTCCTATACATAGGCTAAAGGCCCTATGTGCTACACACTACACACACTATATAAAGTATGTCTTTTTTCTCACAAAATAAATCTTTGGAATACGATCTGTCAAAGCACTACTGTAAAGGAGATGCAGTTTGAGGAGGAATTGAGGATCATCGTATGGATTATGCAACTACAACCTCCAATAATATCTCCAATGCAGTTTTCACATAAGAAAAAAAATGTAAGTTGAAATGGAAAAATGTATGGTTTTGCCAGTACATTTTCGGATTTCAATCACAAACTTAACTTAAGTCAAAATCCAGTGGGATGCAAGTGTACCCCCTTGCACCTGCCTGCGGGCACCCTTGATGGCATCTAAATCCAAGGAAGTCATTGTTCCACTGTATTCGGCATTCATCAGACCTACATTGAGTACAATGCCCTCTTTGGTATGTACCTAACCAGGCATATCCATCAATTGCATTGTCCACAGAGGTTCCTGACTAAAAGAATACAGGCATAAGTAAAATGTCCTTTGCAGACCGCCTCAAGGCCCTATCCCTATATTCTGTCTCCTACAGGCTTTGAGTGGAGATCTATGCCTGACACACAGGGCATTGTCAGACCCCACTCTGATAGACCTCCTGCATATCCAAAAAACAACAGCACCATATTTACCCATTCTAAAGACTTAAACCTTGCCCATGATATAAACAGGACCCACTGTAGAGACAGGTATGTATCCCAAAAACTACCCCATCTATGGAACAGGCTCCCCATCCATGTGAAGTAGAGTTCCTCCCTAACCCAAACCACAAAACAAGGCAAGGACAAGTAGAATAAAACAACCAAGACCAGTGTGTAGATACACCAATTTAATGAACTCACAAACTCTCTAGTGCCTCAACATAAAAGCCTTGCAGGAGATAATTCCTCCCTAACCCAGTTCAAGTGCAACTTGGGCAATTGTATGGGGAACAGGAAGTTCATCCCTGGTTTGGCACCTATGCCTCTAATGGACACAGGCAACCTGTAAATGGTTTATCTCCCAGGACCATGCTTACACTTATCAAGGGTACCAGAGCTTGTCAGAGACATGGGATGCATGGCTAGGCTTAAAAAGCCCCTTGTGGTCATTAGCCTAGTAAACAACTATGAACCTTTATATATATATCAACTCCGAGACCGCACTACAGTGGGGAAAGAGCAAATTTCCCGATCCTTATTGTAATGTGATCTTATTCAAATGGCTCGATGAACAGCATGTTCAATGAGACATGCCATTTGATGCTTTTTCCATTGAATGACTGAGCATAGACCCCAGAAGCTGTACAGGATAGAGAGTCATTGACTCTAATAATGGATTCTATTAGTAAACTATTTGGCAATCCAGTGGATTACAATGGAATTTATATTGAGTTTGAAGAGTCTTGTAATGATGTCAAAATGAGCTATCTAAATCAAGGTAAGCTGTGTGCATAGAATTACCCTCAATTAGTGCTTCTGTGACTTTTTCAAAGAAATCAACAATAAATAAAATAAACAGGCATAGATGACCTTTTACAAAGCCAAAGTATCCTGGTACTAGAGGTTTCAGGTTCCCTACGTATCTGTTTATAAGGTTCATGATGTTACATTACATACCTTTGCAAATGAGGCTGGTGATAGGTCTAGTTGCCAGGGTCTATGGTGAGGGCCTCCCTTATGAAAGGAAACTAATACACCTGTTCTCCAAGCTTTTGGTGCATTATCTAGTAGAAAATCTGAACATGATTCACTGAAGGAGGAAGTCTGATGGGGGAGTTCACACCAAGCAAGCAACAGCATGGTAAGCGGCCTTGAATCAGAAAGCTAGAGCTTTTGGTCCTGAAGAATGCTTTTCCTATAATTGTATGAAATAACATTGGTCCGAGAGACTTTGCACTGCTACTGACCATTTATCCAATCACAAAGAAATGCCCTCCATAAAATAGTTCTGTTTAGGGGTGCATACTGTAATGGAATACACTGCATTTAATTATACACGTTTTTCTTTACAAAGCACTTTTATTTGACGTTTAACTTACTTCGAAATCCATCAATCAGAGGGCAGGTACAAAAGTAATTTGCATCAGATATCTGGGTTTTTTTGTTAGACAGCTGTACTAATGCAACAGTAATTCAGTAATTATTCAGTAATGCCTGGGAGTGAACACTGTGGTGAAAGGAGTCAGCTTCTCCAGACTGGCCTCAAAAAATGTATGTGTAACAAGCAATCAACTCTAGAAACAGCAAGCTTGTCTCATGGTAACTGACTGATGAGCAAAGGAAAATGGCAGGCGCTCACTTAAAAGCTGAGCAGCATGGACCTTGTAGTGAGATAAGGAATGCTGAATGGTCACCGTTTTAATCCTAGTGTTGCCACCATCCTCAGCTTCATGTTTTGGGTGGCTTGCCTGTAGGTCATCATGCATTTTCTACATTATTTTTCATATTGGTCAATCCCCTGTGCTGTCCTGTACACAAAGTTGTACCATTAGTGGCCCAACAAGGCAATATGTGTACCTAAAGAATAAAAATTCTACTCTTCACTTAAAGTTAGCTGTGGTTCTTAAGATGCACAGACCCAGTCAAAGGTGCTGCATCCTGTGCACAGAGGGCTATAACCAGGATTTTTGTAATTGTACAGCTTCTAGAATATAGCCCCCAGCTCCCAGACAAGGTGTGTGTCTAAATAGCTTACCTAAATGTGCTGAAAAAAGGAAACTCTGAAATCACAAGCTTAAGTTAAGAAATATATTTAGCCAGACCAGGAGTCTTAAAATAAAGCATGGCAAATATGCTGTGGCTTTTTAGTTTACCTTCTATCACATCTCATTATACAATATATACTGAAATAATTCATGCACAGACATACATGACATATACCTGGCTATGCCCTTGATCCTTCCTGCCATCTCAAAGCATCATTTGATATTGATACTCAGGGTATAGTCCATTTATCAAGTTCTCATCATTTTAGGATACAAATTGATATCAAAATTCATCAGTTTCATCTGAACCCAAGGAAAAAAAATAGTTTCTATTAATAAGTGTATTCTATGGTTGGTGGTGCCCAGTCTTGAAGTGTAATTATCAAATCGGGACAATGATCTATTCTTAGTAACGAGTGTCCATACTAAGACTCCCAACCAATATTTACCTCCAACTCAGATAGACACACACAGACACAATTACTTACCTTGGCCTTATTATGCTCTGACCTGTATTCATATCTGCATTTCTGGAACCTGATACAAATGATATGTGCATTTTCAAAGAACTCTATACGAGCTGCTACTGTCACGCTTTCTGTTAATATTTCTGATGGACGTAACTTTTTTGTGCCCCAAATCTTCCATGCCAGTGATATCCACCATTATTCCCCAGTTAGTTCCCTTCGCCTCTCCTCACAAATACAAAAAGGCTGAGAATACGGCAAAAGCCTAAACATCAGTGATCTTTCTTTCTATAGGGACAGAATAGTCTTTAAGTGTGTTTCATGAGTTAAGATCTCCAACACCCCTTTAAGGAGGAAAATAGCTTGGAGGCAGGCACCATAAATGAGGCCAGGGGTGTGAAGGCCTAAACTGAAAGTGTGAGAATGATGCCCCAGGCCTCACTGCCCCAGTGTCAACCCTCTAATACCCTCCCCCTCACTGCCAACAAATCATAATCTGCTGCATCCAAGGGAGCACATTCCACCCTCCACCATGCCTCAGCTTTAAGCAGAACCCCACTCCTTCCCCCTAGAATAGGACAGCTAACATAAACCCACTCACTCCCCTCAACCTGGCTTCTCAATTGAACTCAGGTCATCTGGGTCTCAAAGCCTCCATCCCTCCAGAAACCCACTCACTCCCCTTAACTTGGCTTCTTAATTGACCTCAGGTCATCTGGGTTTCAGTAAAGCCTCCATCCATGCCACTGAACTACACTGCATTTTTTTAATGATTTTTGAACTCAGACATTCAATGTTGTCTCATTAGGGCCCTGCCCTATGATGTAGGACAGTATTACTGCATAATTAAGTCATACCCCAATCATAATTGTTTTCAGCAACTACAACAGCATTACTCAAGAAACAGCTGCACAATAAAAGAACCATAAATTACTGAGAGTCTTGTATGACTTTGGTCATCTGAGTCAGAGTCAGAGCTCCATCACTTAATGCCATGGAGCTGGGTTATGAGAGATCATTTTCAATATTATTACCCGTTTTGATTTACTTATCTAACTTTTCTCCATTACACATTACATACACATGCAGACCTGCAGGCACACTTTTTCCATAGCTTCCAACTACTGTTCCTCCAGCCATTTTTACCTCTACTAAATTACTCACCACCATACCTCTCAACTTCTTAGAGCAAGAAATCTGGACAAAGCCATAAATAATGGGGGGGTGACGACGACAAAGGGCTGAAAATAGGGAGACTTTAAATATTGTTCTTACAAACTTAGGAAGTAGATAGAATAAAAGGTTTTGCATTAGCATGAATTTTCTGAAGGGGATGAAGTCTGAAAATCGTCATTTTTCTGACTTCAACCCTCAATGTTTTGCCAATGATTTGCCAGAAAACCACAATTTTATGAGAAATGGATCAAAAATATGAGGCAAAAATATGGACATTATTCAAAAATCTGTACAGTTGAGAGGTATGCACCACACTCTAGTTTCTACCAGATTTCCAACTAACATCTCTCTGCTCCATCTTTGTCTCTAATTAGTCTGCCCTTTAGTTCTCATTTAGCCTCATCCTTTCCCATTCTCCTTTACACCACTGTTACATAAAACTTTTATTCCTCCTTTTAGCAAACTGATTTTCCCCCCAAACTATCCCTTTTCCTCTTCCCGCCACCTCTCCTGGCTATGCTGAGCACCTTTCTCTTGTGCCAAATAAAAGTTACCTGTAAAAATCAGTTACACTTCCTGAGACGTTTTCCAATAAACTGTTTCTTTTCATCTCACATCTCTTTTTTACCCTCTGTAGTGTGTTACTATTCCCTTGCTTTTCATCCAGACTACTGTTAAACAAACTACCACCTCCTGCATTGTCCTACCTCTGCTAGCGCTCTCAAATCAAACAGTATTTTTTCTTTCAGTTTTATATACTTGAATATTTTCAGGCTCAAAAGTATAACAAATCATAAGCAGCAAGAGAAAACACACAATGAGGTTGATGTAAGTCCATACCACTTATCTGTATTTTCTTTTTTTTTTTCTTGCTATATTAAGTAGGTCACAGAAACAGTATTTAACTATATTAACATTTCAACAACACTACCAACATACTTTTCAATAGCCACATTTCTCCACAATTCAGGCTTCTTGTTTTTGACTCCATACTTTGAAATTTCTGTAATATTTCTTCTTATTCATTTTCATGGCTTAAATTTGACAAAATGAGATAAGAAAACATCATCTTTTACCTAATTGATATCTTCACCATAATTTAAATATAAGACTTGTTCTTTCAAAGAGTAACATACATCAAGAACAACCATTCTGCACTCAATGACCTTAAGAATTTAGAATCCAAATAAGGCTAGAGAGCAACATGCTTCTGGCTCTGTTTAAATAGGTCCTAACAAATATAGCATAAACTCCTACTGCTACTGCTGTTGTTGACAGATATTTTACATTTCCTGTTTTATTTACAACTTCATTCACTTTTTTTTTCTGTTTTATCTTCTAGAAAATTACAATGGCCAAAATATACCTAGATCAAAGAAAGGATTTCCTCATGCTTCCCTATTCCCAATAATGGTTCAGTCCTACATTTACTCCACATTGCACTGGAATACTAGGAAATGTTTATCAAAATCTCAACTTTACTTTTACTTCTTTACAGCAGAAATCTTCAATCTTACTTTAAAACGGGGTAATATTTAATAAAAAAATAGTTTTAAAATTTCATTTCATTTGTTAAATTATGTTTGGAATGGAAACCAGAAGGATTGTTGCTCAGGGCGTCCTTCACTCTGCTCTGATAAATGTCAGGTGGTTATTTAATTTAAAGGTACATGCTGTTTTCTTAGTCAGCCAAGCAAGCAAACATTCTGCACCTTTTCAGAATGTCAGTTTCAGCATTCTGAGACGAAAAAACTAGCAGCCAAATAGATTTCCTTTATTTTTGTGAGTGATAACTGTGCAGCACAGCAATTATTCCTCATTATACCAGGATATAAATGTTTAGAATGGTCTTTCTACCAAAAATCTTTACATTGAAACTGACTGTGGTGTTTCAAGGGAGCCAAGTTCACTTTATTTAGGGCATCTGTCAGGAGCATTCAGTGGGCGAAAGAAACACTAACAGCAATAGTTGGGGTAATGTGCTACCATCAAAAAACTAGCAACTCTCGGAATATTCACAAACTCCAAAAACAGATGAATTCTGTGCAGTGAAACCAATAGGTTAACAGGTAACAACAAAGAGAATCCAGCCGTGTTTGAAACTTTTAATTCAAATGTAGATAATATAAATAATATAAAATTAGTTCACCAACGTCTCCGTGGACCCCAGGCACCAGAGGTGAGGCCGCACACTGAGGACAGTCCTGCCGGAAGCGGCAGGCCCCCAGCCCTCACCACATGGGTGGGGGTGCGGCTGTGGCTGTCTCCCACAACTATGAGGCATGGCGAGAGCTAATGCTGCGGGCTGTAACACCCCTCCGGGAAGAGGAGCCACCTTCTATATGGCCTTCCCAGCTGACCCGGAGCAGTTCACGGCACACCGCCACAGAGGAAGTGTGTCCAATGGTGGCCAGCATGCCCAGGGATGGTCCCCCACCCCCCCCGGCTCTTGTTGTGCCCTGGGGAGACATCCCCCAGGAAGACGGCCACCACACCCATCTCTGGTGTTAAGTTCATGTATACTTCCACTAAGAATTGTATTACCTTCATCTTGTATAATTATAATAAATTTCACATATGATTTTATGTAAGGTCTATATCTATAACCAATAATTGTTCAGTAAATTCAGTGTAGCCTAAACATAGGCCTAGGTCATGCCTAAAAAGGTTCACATAAATACAATAAAATATATTCACAAAAACAGATTTGCCTGAGAATTAGTCATTTGTAATTTATCTTTGCCCTCTATATTTAAACACCCATATAAGCTATTTAGTGGCTTTGCACAATGAAAATAATGCTTTTATCATGTCCCATGCCTACCAGGTACTAACTGTTTTAAAAAAAATTGAAAACAGTTATTAACAGAATGTAAAGGAAAACACAAAGATCAATGCACGTAAGGTTCAAGTAAGACACCCTTTATTACTTGCAGCAAGGAGACAAAGCATGTAGATACAAGGTTTGTCTGATTTTCCATAGTACAGCATGCTGTTCTTATACAGTTTTCTGCATGTACACAATAAAATATTGTTAGATTTACTGCTGACATGGTCAGAAAAGAAGATATTGTTAGATTTACTGCTGACATGGTCATAAAATTGCTGTCTTGCAAAAACATGTTTGAGAAAAACAACCTGGCCTTGGGCTAATTTCAGCCCTCCTTTGTTTCTCACACTTCTTCAGTTGTCCAGTTCTTGATATGATACATTTACCTAGGGTCAAGATACAACCCTGGCCTCAATACACATTCTGCTGACTATGGTAGACTTTCAAGCGTCAGTTGTTCCCTTATCAAGGTTTCCTGCAGCTGCACATATTTCACACAGAATAAGCAGAATAAACGTATTCATTTCTTTTTAACCCTAAATGCATCTAAGCTTACACATTGCAGTTATACATTTTCTTACCACGGAACAATTGTTTAAGCAATACACATAGTAACTTATATACAAGATGAGATGCTATAAACACATTTCAACTTCAACCGGTAACTTTATGTAACTCATTTGTTACTGGGTAAACCCACTAGGCACAAGTTTCTTTTCAGTGGTAACCTGGGAAAATTGTCAGGTTACATTACGTGCTCAAAGTCACAGTATGCAAATGGAGGCTGAGGGAATCAAACTCATGACTGACAGATGAAGTTGTTTACAGCTCATAGCCTTAAACCTCTGCTCTAAACTGCCAGACAAGTAATTAATAATGCTAACATTTAACAAACTTCATAAGACACGGATTCCAGACTGTATACCCCTTAAATGTCAGAAATTACAAAGTATGCCAGTCGTTTTGAGTGTCCAAAATCATTTTGGACTACAACATGAAGGCAGTATTCAAGACCACCCTGTCACATTACAATCATGCATTCACAATCAGATGTTTTGTTGCGCGTACTTGGCAAAACTTATAGTCATTACAGCACCTGATTTCATCATGTTTTGCAGCTACAGTCCCTAGTCTCATTGTGTGTCACACATTTTGGGGAGCTATGACACACTGAGTTAATGAAGAAAGATGCACAGGTAGTTTATATAGTACAAAGCTACAATTTGTTTTGTAGTAGCACTTACTGGCCATCAGGATCTGTGAGTTACAGAAAGCTGACACTTATATTCCAGTATTAATCACAGACTGGATGACTGTCAATTTCTTCTCTTTTTTTCTGTTTTGCTCCTTCTCATTGTTAAGAGATTAAAAGATAAAGTGAATTAACAAACCACAGAAATGACTTTTGGCTTCATTGTTCAAAAACAGGAAGACAAATGTCACAATATCCGTAAGTCTATTTGCATCTTCTGACTTGTATATCAAAGCCTTCAAATGTTTTTGCTAATTGTGTCCTTTACCTTTAGGAAGGCTTTGTAGAATATTTAGAAGCCTGAGGAGGGGGACTTCAGACATAAATTATCTGAATAGTAATGATATTACAGTGAGAGTTTTCATAAGGCAAGGTGTAGGGTTGGGGTCAGTTGCATGGATAGAGCTAAGGTTAGCAGATATTAGGAGGGTGGAGCACAGGGTCTATGAGTGCAAAAGGAACTCTCTCTCTCTCACTTTCTATCTATATCTGTATATGCAAACTCTGAGACACAACTCTGAGGAAAAGGATAAACATTTCTAGCCCCATTACCAGCTGCTCTCACAGAAATACAGTGCCACAACCATTGACAAAATAGGAACCAATCAAAAAAAATTACAGTTCTAGTTTCAACAAAACAAATACAAGATGTATGCAATGGCAACCATACAAACAGTGTCACTTTTATTGACAGCTTCTTTGTTCCAGTAGCATTCAGAAAAGGGTTGTGTTTGTAGGGCTGAATGCCTTTGCAAGGCAGTTGTGGACTTAATATCTTAAAGTACGGGGTTGTAGTGGCATGGTGAAGCATCAGAGCTTTGGGGGGGGGGCATGCATTTTTTTTATTGCTTTGTTTTGTTTTTTGTTTTTGTTTTTTTTATTTGGTTGCTTGGTGTGTTTTTTTCTTCACTTCAGTTGTACATAGAAGGTTATTGTCCTTTTGTATGTAACATGATTATAATGTAGTGTTTTCATTCAGTGCTTTGATATTATTTATATGAGTTTGTGAGTGTCATAATTTTGACTGTTTGTGATTCGCTATATATATATATATATATATATATATATATATATATATATATGTGTGTGTGTGTGTGTGTGTATGTATGTATTATATATATATATATATATATATAGAGAGAGAGAGAGAGAGAGAGAATGAAAGATACATGTCTACATACATATATACACCAATCTTCCAAATAAAATCAAATCACAAATCTTCTAAAATACTATATATATATATATATATATATATATATATATATATATTATTTATTTTTTTTGGGGGGGGTTGTTTTTTTTTTGTTTTTTTTTTGCAAAGTACTTGTATATACCAACTGCACAACCTTGCAGGAAAGAGAAAATCCCTAACCTGCTCAATTCCACAATGATACAATTTCAAATATTTACAAAAGAACAAGCATCCTCCAGAAGCTCCATCATACTCGAAATGTAATCTATCATGCTCATGAGTACCATACCTCCACCCTTGTCAGGTTTCATGCACCTAATGTGCCTGGAGGTTTTCAGTTCCTTAAGAACTAACCTCTCATCATCCGATAAATTGTCAGGGGTGGCACTTTTATTCAAACAAATCCTCCTAAGGTCATTTTCCAACAATTTCTCAAGCACCACAATCTCTTGGTTGTACGGAGGAATAAAGGTGCTCTTTCTTTTTAACCTAACAAAGGTTCCATTGTTAACCTCCTCATTGTGTTGCTGATTAACAGCAAAATACAATTGCAAGTTCAACCTCCTCGTATATAACCTCATAGCAATCAACACCTGAGCAATATCTAACCTGAAGTTAGGGACAAATTTAATGCCCTTACTAAACAGGTCAAAGTGGGTATCACATAACTCTACATCGGTATAATTGTATATGAAAAACCCACGTTTCTGTACTATGTTACATCTCAAAATGACCACCTCTCCTGTGGTGTCACACTGAACCAAGTGGTTGCTTCCCAATGACTCAGCTTCAATAAAATCATACTGGTCAACTAAACCACCACTAACCAAAGTTAATATCTCGCTGTTGACGGTGGAATAGACATTGTCATTTCCTGAACAAGTGTTATCACATAATTCTGTATCACCCACATCAATGTGTGGGGTACACGTTGCCACATTCAAACAATTGTTAACATTGCAATCATTTGTAAACAATTCAAATGACTCCTCAACCAGGGGCGCTTTTACAACCTCAAAATCAGCGTTATTAAAAACATCAAAAAAATCAACACACCTAAGTATTAATCACTGACCCCTCCGGTACTCCCCCCTCCCTCTGGGAAAATGTTCCTGAAAGTTCGACTGTTTGCGCCCTCTGTTCAACAGTCTTTCCAACCTTCGTGGGCCATTGGGCTGTTCCAAAAAAGGCTCATGTACTGAATCAAACTCTTGATCATTATCCTGCTGGTACACATTGCCATCACTATCATCAACTACCGACCCATCCAAATTGAACTTTGGCGGATAAATACTCAACTTCCGCCCAGGCGGATAAGCACACTGATTGGCATAGTCAGTAGTATCCCTAATTAACTTTTTTTGTTTCACCATCCTACTTTTGTTCACAAAAACCTCAATGTTCCTTAAAATCCTATCAAAATTAACTTGATGCTGAAAAAACAGCAAATCAGTAGTGATGCTGGAATATAACTTGGAAATCTCTGAATGCAATGTGTCCAACTTACTGTTGTTGTTCTTTATAATCACGCCCAACATTTCCATGCCAGTACGGTCAAACAGGCCAACTAACTCGTGGAACGCCTCAGAGCCGAGTTCCACACCCATTGGTAATTTCCATAAACGAAGGCCCTTGGGGACCTGTTTCAGTTCTTTGGATTTACCTAAAAATAGATTATCCAGTTGGAGAGCTCTGTACTTAGTACAAAGCTTGTCGTATTTGGAAATCTGTTCCCTCAAAGTCGGGAACACAGTACGTTTTTCACCATGCTCTCCCTCTCTTCCATCAAACACTGGCGTCTCAAACCATGTGACCAACTCCTGTTGGTTACGCATAACCACCGTTGAACCAGGAAGACCATGTAAAGCAGGCGAAACTTCAGTACGTGTTGGTAAATGCGAATTAGAGTTGGATACAGCTCCACTGTATGAACCAGAAACTCCAGGTTTCTGCCCCGGCGTAATAGCAGACACAGGCGAGTGTAATGTAAAGAGCTCAACCTGAGAGTCCGTGGGGCTAACATCACTGTGTGCTTGATTACCACCTTTACTCGCCTCATACACCTTGGTCAACTTGACAATGACGGCCATTGAAAAATTGAACCTAAAAAATGCTTTAGCGAGGCACATTAAAGACCATCCTGAACATAGGTTTGTTTTTCTTTTTATTGATAAAGTGTATGAAAATGATAGGGGTGAGCCCGTATCCTTAAAATTGGATGAGAAGGAACTAATGTGGCAACTTAAATTAAATGCTCTTGTTTTTCCTGGCCTTAATGATTCTGTTTCTATTGGGATCATTTTAAAAATGAAAGCATTAATGAGATAATGCTTTTTTATTTTAGTTTATATTTATATTTATATATGTTGTGTATATGTAAGTGTATATTTATGCAGTCACTATTTGATATTGTCCTTACGTAGGATTTTATAGTTTAGTGCATTTATATTATATATATATATATATATATATATATATATATATATATATATTTTTTGTACATTGCTCTTTTAATGTGAGTGTGTCTTTAATTGATAATTTATGGTGATGTCAATTAAGCCTTGTCTATTTAAGGATTCATTATGCTTTGTGAAATTTGTCTGATGAAGTTTGCCTATTTTGAGTAAACGAAAGCGCTAGCAAAACTATTTTCCTGTGTCTGCAGTGTGGTTCTTCTTTTTTGGATTATTACTTTTTCGTTGTGGCCTGAAAAGTAATGCATACCAATTTACACAATCCATCCCTTTCCAGACACCACTGTTGACAATTATATGTTACTATTTTTCTTAACATTTGTCAGTCTGTTTATTTTTTAAGTTGTTTTCCTTTTTTTAATGCTGTCACTTTTTCCACTACAATCCTTTGTCTCCCTATCAGAAGAGACTCAACACTGAAAGTCCTGACACTTCATAAAATAGGCTGTGATTCAAAAAAAAATTTCTAAACTCACTGTTGCAGCTTTTAAGCCTTTTTGCAGGGCCCACACACTATGTCACTGGAGGGATTTATGCACTGCCCACACTGCTGCTACCTATATATACTAGCTCTAAGTTTGTTGTAAGTCAGAGAAGGAGAAATACTAAAATGTTTTCTAACCTCAAACGGAGTAGGTATTAAATGTGATAGGACTGCTCAAGCTTTTTCTATCTTGTAGGACTAACACCAGCCATACCTCTCAACTGTACAGATTTTTGCAGAATGGTCTCATATTTTTTGGTCTGTTTTTCATAAAATTGTGTTTTTCTGTCAAATTAGTGGTAAATCATTAAAGACTGAAGTTAGAAAATAATGACAGATGTGAATTTCAGACTTCACGTCCTTCAGAAAATTCATGCTAATTCAAAACCTGCTTTTCTAGCAACTTTCTAAGTTTGTAAAAGCATTATTCACAATTTTTTGGCCTTTTGTCCCACTTTTATTTATGGCTTTGTCCTGATTTCCTGATCTAAGAGGTTAAGAGGTATGACACCATCAACAATTAGCTTGGCAGTTAAAATTTTCCCAGGCTATCTGGCTCCTCCAATTTTACCTGCAATTCCAGGAACAGAAGGACCCCAGCTTCAGATCACTTTTACTGTGTGTGAAGTCAGTCACATCTGTAAATGGGCCTCACCACTTCTAGTTTTGCAAAGTTTTTAGTATATTTCAGTGTTGTCTTTTCAGTGGTTTGATAATTTTCCCTTTACCTCCTTACAATCACTTCCACCCACACATCCTTTGGTTTCATGTTCAGATTTCATTACTGTTAATTCCTAGGTGAGGGGGTAATACTGGCTCAAGATAACAGAGGATGGGAATTTTAACTCTATTTTTTTTTTACTCTAAAGTTTTTTATTGATTTTTCAGTAACAATCATTTAAACAACAAATTATGATAAAACTAAGTACAAATTTTACAAAGGCTTCAGGAACTGTATGAAATGTTATATGTATAAAGAAGGGTACAATATTCATTCATTCATACTTTCAAAGTGACTAATTTGATGAAGATAGATCTAAATTCAATGACTGAATAAGGGATAAAACTTTTGTCCAGGGGTTGTTAGTCCATTTTCTGGGATATATTCTTGCTTCTTTAACTTTTATTTCCATCGATGCTACTTCAACCAAGAGGGTCTTGAAATCTTGTAAGGTTGGAATGGAGGGTGACTTCCATCTTCTTGTAATACATTTTTTGGCTGCTGCTAGGATTGTCCAAAGAAGATACTTATTTTTGTTATTCAATACAATAGATTCATTTACATTCAGAAAAATTAATGGTTTTGATAATATAAAGGAATCAGTAAAAATGGCTTGGAGAAAATTTTCAATGTCATTCTAAAGTTTCTTAATGTGTGAACAATCATAAAAGATGTGAGACCAATCGGCCTTGCATTTTAAAGAGCATGGCCAACACGTCAACTGCTCCGAGGAGTTAAATTTAGCAATCTTACTACTTGTGTAAAAACCTCTATGCAAAAATTTCCAGGAGAAAACTTTCCACATTTGTAAATTAGAGGTTAATTTAAGAGAATGTAAAATATTTGATTTATTCATAGAAGTTAGGGACAATGTGCAGTCTTTAGTAACAAAATCCCAAAACCTCTGATTAGGAGTAGTCTTATAAGTAATAATAATTTTATACATTTTTGAAATTAAATTTTTCCATTTAAATTCACCATGTAGTATTTCATTCATAAGAACTATGCATTTAGGTGGAGAGTTAAAGGAAGAACTCTGTATTGTTCTGCACAAATCTTGAGTGAATGGAAACAGACTATTGGGAACTAGCCAGTCTGATGATGGTAGATCATATTCTTTGATCAGAATTTGTGTATCTATGGTTAACTCTATTTTTGAGTTCCTATCATTCTTTGATGTTAAAAGTATTTCACTTGTGATAGTTGTGCTGCCAGACTACACTTAATAGTTATGTGACATCTCTACTTTGCTTCTTTATTTAATTCAGACAATAACACATTTGCAAGCTATGTATAACTTTTGTAAAACATTTATCAGAAAACTGTACTGTAAAAATGTATTTATAAGATGTTCTGGCAGTGACTGGAAACTGTATTTATATATTGTACTTGGATGTAATAAATGGAAGAAAATATGTTGGAACCTGTGACCTTATGTTGTGTTAACTGTATGAGAAAATGCTTTTTCACAGAAAAGGATTGTTTGCTTGTCTGAACTTACAGGAAGGTCATAAAACTGAATCAGGAAGCCAAGGACCATAAACTGTATCTATAAGACACCCCTTGTCAAGGTGTGGATTTTGAAAGTCTATACACATTGCAGCAGTGTATATTCATGGATGCTGCTTAAACCATGTTGTATTTGATTAATTATTTAATGAATCAGATATGTATGCACTTTTTTACTTTAACCTTTTAGGCACTAGTGGTGTAACTTGAGATGCCATCTTTCTGATGGCCATCAGACCTAGTTGGGCTAGTGGGGCAAATCAAAGGACCTAGCCCTTGTTCTACAAATATCCAGCATGACTTCTGTCTGGCAGCGGTGGGATTTAAGGCCCATCAGTTCCAGACCAGTTTCTATAACAACACCATTTTCCTTTCAGTATACTGTTGTACTATGGATTTTAGTAATATTTTATTTAATCAGCATCTGTAAATGGAGTTTCATACTTAGCTGTTTTCTAGTAGCGTAGTGTGTTTTGAAACCGAGAAAAATCTGTCAAGGTTATTCAGAGGTTCATTTTGCTCAGTGTTAGCATCAGGTAAGGTGCATTATGAATACTCATATGTTAATCTTGAACATTCATAGTGTCTTTTAGTCATGTTAAAATTTTTATGACAGTCCACCCAACTCTTTTCAGTTTGACCTTCTATTTAGCTCAGTATAGGCTTTGGTGTCAGATTTGCCTATAATTTTATCTGGCTTGTGGGCTTCTTTTCTTCTTCATCCCTCACAAGTTTGCTTCCTAGAAATTGATTTCCTCGGGCCTGATCTTCACCTCAATGTGAATCCCAGTTCTGGGTCAAATAACATATTTCAAGAAGGCTTGATCCCTGGCTTGAAATCAAATAGAGTTCAGTCTCAGTTTCAACCTTGCTTTCAAACCCAGTTTAGCTGACTTGGGTCTGCCATCGTGTTGACATTGACCCTTGTCCTCCATCAAACATCAGGCATCAGGAAGTATTATTTACATCTTGCCCCCCTGCAAAACAGTAAAAACTTGTGCTGTAGAAGTAAAATCATCACAGCATGTTAAACAGGATAGCCTGGGTGTTTGATGTCACCTCCTGCTATTTCGAATAACATCGAATGCGGACATCAGAGAAAGGGAAGTTCGAAATTTAGATGAAAAAAATTTTCATTTTCAACTTTTTTTCGTTGTAATAAATAAATGAAGTGCTATTCTTGTTTTTGATAGTAAACCATATAATATATATATATATATATATATATATATATATATATATATATATATATATATATATATATATAATATATGTATATATAATATATGTATATATAATATATATATACTGGTAAATGTTTTTCCATGTAGTGTGCACATCTACAGAGTTCATTAATTAACCTTAATTCCCTGCTTATCATGACAGAGAGTAGAATTCAAAATAAAACTAAAAGTTATTTGTTTTTTTTCATGGTAGTAGCTCGTGTAAATACTTCCACCCTTCTTCCTGCTGGGTTATGGATTCAATTATGTGGACTTCCAACTATCCACATCACTCTGTGGTTTTCCTACATCTCTTTATAACACTTGTCATCATTCTTTCCTATTTAGAGGTGGAATATACATATTGAATTTGCACCAGCTTATATAGACTTTATACCCTCTACCTTTTTAGACTGCAGGTAGATTTGAGTTATGAATACAACCTCTCACGTTAGCATAGGCAACTTTATATGAGACTATTCCTGTTTGGACTGTAGATAACAGGATATGGCTTAGGTCTATTCAAGAGGATTATGTCCCCTTGGATGTTTTTCCAGTTTATCAAATGCCTCCTACCCTATTTCTTGTTCTGAATGGATGATGGGATTTATTTGTAGACGTGTAATCATTTTTTTCATGCATTTTCAAAGTCAGTGAAAGCGGTATTTGATTAGTTTATTCTTTACATTTACAATGACCAACCTAAGGGGTCAAGCTTGGACTTCATGTTTGTGATCTCCACCTAAACCTTTTTTCGTCCTTTGACTCTCTTTGCCCCCTAACCCATACACAAGTATAATCTGCTGTATTTTCTTATATAATCATAATAAAAAAGCAGCCTATATATACATGTTGATGGTCACTTATTTTACAGAGACTTGCTGTTTTTGTTAATTTGCTATATAAGCTTATTTTATCATAAGAACAGAGTAGCTTACATATGTGTTAATGGTCACTTATTTTTACAAATTACAATTACTTGCTGTTTAGGTTATCTTGCTGTCTATGTATGCCTGCCTCTTACCATGAATGTTTTTAGGTAACTGATCAGCACAGTCTTGTCAATAAACAACACTGGACACAATCTCTAGATAATTTTTGTAACTGTACTGGGCCATCGTTTTATCTTGAAAGGTCAAATATATGTCATATGGACATGTAAACTCACACTAATTGTCCAAGCTGACACACACACATCCTGCTGGACCACTTTGTTTTATTGTAAGGCAGTTGTCAGGCTGTTCATAGTTCCAGCTGTCATTGAATCCCTGCTTTTTATAGAAACAAATAAAATTATCAGATGACAAGACCACCTCACAATGTGACTCACATGGTCCACTCAGACCGAATCATTTTTTTTCAAATATACATCAGGACTGCCTGTCTTTAGAGAAATTCTATCTCTTATTACCTACACTGCCCACCAAATTAGGGCCGCAGAATCACATCATGTTAGCTTTCTGTAACATGCTATCTATAAGTTGTAGGACCGACATAGGCTTATTCAGTACAAGGAGTAGAAGAAGAACACTTTATGCCTCATGTGATACTCTATATAGGTCCTAACTGTTATCTGCCAGATTTTCCTTACTTTAAAAAGTGTCTGCTTTCGCTTCTTGAAAGTCTAGTAATGCTCACACTTAGTATTTTTTTTTTCAAAGTTCATCTCCATAGAACTTAAGACCTCAGCCCTTATGATGCAAAGTGCCAGGATTGAGGATCATTACAGAGTAATGTTCAGATGTCCTTATTTTTCATAGAGCTCTGTACCTTCATGCAGTTCACAGGTACTCCCTTCACATGCCTGACTATAGCCGTGTAGGACACACACTATATCCTCCTGACTCCTTACTCGACACTAAGCGTTTTGGATCAGTGGTCTGGTTTGGATGGGATTTCTTGCAGCCTGTTTTATTTAATAGTAACTGTACAGAAAATTGCTGTAACTGGAAATGTAGTTAAACATGATCCTTCCTTTCAACAAGACTTTTAAGTTTCCATATGGCAGCTCTTCTCCTTTTCCACCTGGCCATTGGATGTGTAGAAATATTGGTTCACAGAAAGTAGACAGTACTGTCATTTTACTCTTCATAGGTTCATAGGTGTGTACTAGGCTAATGGCCTGGGGGCCTTTACAAGCCTTGCCATAGGATTACCATGGCATTGTGCCAGCCGACCTTAGCTTCCAGTGCCTCTGTCGAGTAGAGCCACTGGAGTGATCCCTGGGGTAAATTTTCTGTTTCCCATCCACTCATCAAGATTTCTCTTGAAGAGGGTCAGCGAGGTGCTCTGCTTGACATGTATGGGAAGTCTACTCTAGAGTATGGGCAATCTCTGGGTTATGAACCTATCCCTCCAGCTTGTTCTGTTAATTGTGGTAATGAGGTTGAGGTCTCTGGAGCATGTGGTGTGGAGGGATTGGGATTTCTTTAGATGCAACATTTCTAACAAGACATGGCTTTGTAAGTTAAGCAGAGATTGCCTCTAAGTAGGCAATATGAGACAGAGAATAGTTGGAGTTTTTTGAGTCTGTCCATATAGGACAAGTGTTTAAGGCCTAGGATCCTCTTTGTGAGGTACTTTTGTGGCCTCTCCAGTTGTTGCAGGTGTGTAGTGAGGTACATGCCAAATAAGGCATTGTACTCAATGACTGGCCTAATAAGGGAAGAGTAGAGGGAGACAATGACCTCTTTCTTCCTGGATGCAAAACCCTTAGTAATGAGATGTGCCACATAGAAGGGCTTTCTGACCACAGTGGCAACGTGGTGATCAAAAGAGAGGTTGCTATAAACCTGTGTTCCCAGATCTCTTATAATGCCTTCTGTGTTCAGTGGACTACCATCAATGTGGTAATTCATGGGATCTGTATTTTTCCCAAAGGAGATGAAAACACATTTTTTGGCATTGTGTTTAAGGCCATGGTTCAGACACCAGTTGTTGGTCTCATTGAGGCCTTTCTGTAGGATGTCAGCATCACTTGGGGAATTAATAATAGCTCCCAACTTGCAATTGTCTACGAACTTTGTCAGCCAGAGTTCATTCATGTTGGCCTGGACTTCAGAGATGTAGATACCAAACAGAAGACCCAGGACCGAACCCTGTGGGACTCCACTCGTGACTAGTCGGCAGTCTGACTTGGAGTCAGCTACTTTTCACACTGTGGGTTCTATCTGTGAGCCAGTTTGCAACCCACCTAGTGATATAGGGGTTGATGCCTAGCTTAGTGAGTTTTTCTATGATTTCTGAGTGGGGAAGGGTATCAAAGGCCTTGGCCAGATCAAGGGAGGCTGTATGAACTACCTTGCCTTCATCCACAGTTCTGGTGACTGACTCAAAGAAGTCGACCAAGTTGACCAGGCATGACCTACCCTTCACAAAATCAAACTGTGTCGGATCCAGAGTTTGGAGATTCCCTATATCCTTGTTTATTAGGTCCATGATGATGCATTCCATAGCTTTGCATATCAGACTTGTCAGGCGAATGGGGCGATAGATCCCAGGGTGTGTAGTCGCTCCTCCTTTGTGGAGAGGGATGACTGTAGCAGTGCGCCATTCGGTAGGGACAAAGCCTGAGGTGAGGCTGTGATTGAACATGACACACAAATGAGGTGCCAGTTCACTCTGTAATTCATGTAGGATGCAGCCAGGGAAATTATCTGGTCCCATAGAAGCTGTATTATTGGCCTAGGACAGTGCTTTGAATATTGGTAACTATTCCTTGGAATCTTTCTGTATTGCTTGGGGGCATAGCATTCCCTCACCTGCCCCTTAACGTTTTGATCAATATGTATTCTGGTTGATATTATTCTTTATATACTTGCCTTACTGTCCTGGTTTCTTCATAGGTTCCTGGATGTATACTAGGCTAATGACCACTGGGACCTTTATAAACTTAGCCACACATTTCAAATATATCCCACAAGTTTTTTGAGCCTTAGAGGTTATTTTAAGATGTATATCTAAACTGGGGTATGATTTACGATTACCTCTATCCATTATGGACATAGGTGCCATAGCTGGGTGAATTTCAGATTTCCCATCCACTGGTCCATGTTACATTTGAATAGGGTTAGGAAAGAATTCTGTTTAATATGGATGGTAAGCCTAATCCAGAGGAGGGGAATTCTCTGAGACACATACCTGACCCTTCAACATCTCCTATTTATGTCACAAGCAAGGTACAAAGTCCCTAGATTGAGTAGTCCTGATACTCCTGGTTTTGCAGATGATGCCACTGAGTTTTGAGAATGAATGACATCTTTGACTTGGACCACTTCAGCTGCCTCTGTCACCAGAGACAAGAGTAGTGCTTGAAATTATAATTTTCTCAGCCACTACGGGATGTCAAAAATGTTGGTCTTTCTTCCCTGATCTTTGTTTTAAGGCATGAATTCAGTGAGTGTGAGAGCTGGAATCTTCTTCATCAAGGCTGAGAGGACACAACCATTGCTACCTCCTACCATGTCTTGTTGCTCCAGGCAGAAGAGGAGAAGCACATTCTACCAAACAGTACAAAGGTATGTTATGGACTACCACCCCTTAGGACACAGTGATCAGGCTTCTAAATCCTCAACTACAAGAAATGACTGAAAGAATGACTTGGAGATCAGCCAGCTTGTACGCTTCACTGGGAATGTGAATTACAGAGCCAGGGAAGCCTCCAAGGTGCACTATTAGAATACCTACCTGCAAATGTGCTACAGCTGTGCAGAATTCTCTTCATCTAGCCACCATAAGATGGACTGATGGTTGCACTGAGTGAAAAGACGCCCCAAAATCTGCTTTATTAAAAAACATTCAGGATAAGCAGCTCTGCACTTAGGTTCATAGATTAGATTAATAGTAGGCTAGATGCCCTTTACAGCCATTTTAAGCCTAGCCAATTACCCTATGTGAGAATCAAACCCCACACCTTGTGTTCATAAGGCAAACACCTTAACCATTATGCCAACCTCCTTAGCAGGAACTTGTTGCTCTGAAACACATTTATTTGTACCAAAATGGAGCCAAGGAAAACTCTCCACTTAAAAACTAGAGTTGCATCCTTTCTACAACACATTCAGTAGCCAAAAAAGAAGACTCGACAAAAAGGCTGGTGGATACATTACCATTCCAGGCTAGTAACAATGGCTTGATAACAAGAGTGGTCTGTTAAATGCACAGTGGCTGTACAGCCAGTGAAACCTCAACAGTCCACTGCAACATCTGCATCCTCAGTTGTGCAAATCACATCATGAAAATCCTTGAAGCATTAAATCCTAGAAGACAAAGAGAAACAGAGTGCAAGCCTGGACCTTGTACTGTATTGTCACTCAGACACCAAAGACATTACCCACCTGAGCCTTTTCCAAAGGCAAAAATAACTAACACTTACAGAGAGAATCCATTGAGAAGGAATCAAACAGGACTTTCTCAAGTTTATTTTAATCCCAAAGTCTGCCATAACTGGAGCAATCACTACAAGGATATTTCCTGAGAGTTCTTTAACACACCTGGATAAAGATACCAGAAGGTAGCCATCAAGGTATGGTAAGGGTATACAAACAGATCTTTGTGCAATGCTTCATTCACCATGGTTAACATGAGGCAAAGGCTCTTTCTAGTCAAAGAAATCCACATAAAACTTTGAAGTAGACAAAATGCCTACCTGAAAAAGACTGGAATAATCCCTTGTATGGGTTTCAAATCCCGATATTCCAGAAATAACAACCATTATATCCAGTGACACCACACAGGCACACTGCTGCATCAACAACAAGAACCTCTGCAGTTTGAGCACCTTAAAGTGGATGCATTGAATGTACTGACTGAAAACATTAAGTTTCAGAATAGGACAGATGCATCCCTTCTCCCTGGAAGCAGAAACACGCAAGAGTAAATCACCCACCTCTGTTCTGAGACTTGGACAGTATCCACAGCTTTTTAAATAGCTGATTCTACACCCATCCCAAGAGCTCAACTGAAATGGAATGCTGTATTATAAGATCTATTTCTATGGGAGCACCTGTGAGTTCAAGGATGTGATGGAGTGTACCTACTCTAGAACCCACTGGTTTATTGTAAATGTCAGGCTGGGTGAACTGAGAGAACTGTAGTCCCAGTGGCAACTCTATATTACTGGTAGGATACTGGAAGGGCTGCTGCAAGGCTGTCTTCTAAGTCAACTTTACAGGGACTCTAGAGAGAAAGACTCTGCCACAGTTAACTCGCTTCCATGAATGGTGAAAAGCCTGCTGGCCTAAATAAAGTGCATGTACTACCTCCTCAAGTAATGTTGACCTTCATGGTGATGATGAAGCAGAATTAAGATACCTCAGTGTTACTCAGATAACACTCTATGATTTGACTCCATGATAACCCAGGACTCCTAATGTTTTCTCAGTGGAACAAGGGGAAGAGTTGGCACTCCAGGCTATTCCAAAATCTGCTTTTAATGATTCTGAGGTCTCTAAAACAGGGTCATTCTGGAGTAGGGGTAAGGCAAAGGGAGGGGTGATCTAATTTTCCTTCCTCATCTCTGATACTGAGGCAGTGGCCTTTGGTTTTTCTGACTCATCACAAGATCAAATGCACTCTACTACCCAGAGGTATAAGCTGACATGTGTAATGCAAAATAGATGTTGTGAGTGACATATGCCAGGTTTCAAATGGCAGACTCAATATGCTGCAGCCTTCCAGGAGAAGGCAACATATAACATTACTCCTTGATAAACATATTCTGCATAATATAGGGTTCTTTGGAGATTTTTTTGGACTGCTTTGGAAGCTCTATCTGTTCTTACTTCAGTTCCCTGTCATAGTAGTATCAGTTTCATTCTTCCATTTAGCACCCTTTTGGCTTTTCATTTCATGGATTCTAAGGCATCTCCATCCCCTCTCCAAGTATTTGCTCAGCATCACCACCTCCTGAACCTGTATTTTACACCCCAACAATTTTCTTCAAAAAAAAATCCAAACTAAAGAAATTGAAAAACTTCCTGGATAAACTCCCTCTTGACTCTCCTGCTGTTATGGATGTTTTTCCCCCTTGACTCTCCTGCTGTTATGGATGTTTTCCCCCTTGACTCTCCTGCTGTTATGGATGTTTTTCGCCTTGACTCTCCTGCTGTTATGGATGTTTTTCCCACTTGACTCTCCTGCTGTTATGGATATTTATTCCCCTTGACTCTCCTTCTGATATGGATGCTTTTTTCCCCTTCACTCCCCTGCTGTTATGGATGTTTTTTTCCCTTCACTCTCCTGCTGTTATGGATGCTTTTTCCCCTTGACTCCCTGCTGTTATGGATGCTTTTTCCCCTTGACTCTGCTACTGTTATGGATGATTTTCCCCTTGAATCTCCTGCTGTTATGGATGGTTTCTTCCCCTTGACTCTGCTGCTTTTATGGATGGTTTCTCCTCCTTGACTCTCCTGCTGTTATGGATGGTTTCTCCCCCTTGACTGTCCTGCTGTAATGGATGGTTTCTCCCCCTTGGCTCTCCTGCTGTATGGATGGTTTCCCCCCTTGGCTCTCTTTCTTTTATGGATGGTTTTCTTCTCTGGTCTATTACTCTAGTAAGAGAGCATTTAACCCCCATCCTGCACCTTTTTTACAGCTTGTGCCTCTCCACAAACACAATGCCATCCACCTGGAGACAGACAAGCTGGAAGGGATTAATGACATTAGACCAATATCTAGTTTGCCCACCCAAAGCAAGATTAAAAAAAATTCTATTCACAAACTAACAGAATGCATCCAAAAATACTGAATTCTCTCATCAACATGGCTTCTGGTCTCAACACAGCAGTATGATCACTTTATACACACCGATATTTGACATCTTCCTAAAATATGAGCACAGGCCTTATAAGTGGATCAGTGTTCACTGACTTGACTGAGGTCTTTGAAGCAGTTGACCGGTAACTGCTTCTTAACTCTTTCATCACTGCAACATCATGCCCCCCTCCCATTTTTCCTCTGAAAAAGATAATTTAAAGTTAAAGTGGGATCTTCTATCTCCACCTGCATTCTGACAACCAAAGGAGTACTTCAAGGCTCAGTTATATCCTAGCTCTTATTCTCTTTGCTTTGTCAATGAACTGCCAGTAAGCCTCTCATAATCAAAATAGTCCCTTACGTCAACTGTATAGTTATTTATAGATTCAAATTTTGTCCACTTCTTCCATCAAAAAGCATTCAGAGGAGGAACCTTTTCACCTTATTACACGACCAAAGTTATGACCTTTGAATCTTAAAACAGATCTCCCATTTCATCTGCCCAGAAGACAGAGCTGCTAGTGGTAAAGCCAAGGCATTATTTTGGTAGAACTTGAATATGGCCTGGCAATCCCTGCAAATGCCTCAAAAAATGCACACTCCCTTCAAACTATGACATCCGGTATCAGTAGATTAATCAGCCTTGTACTCAAGAAAGAACATTGCTGCAATTAAATCTCAAAAGTTAAATGCCTGCCAACACAACAATGGTGTTCACTTCTTTTAGGCTCATTTACATATAAGCTATTATATTTAGAATCCATCAACTTTTTGGTAACTGATTAGCCAAAAGAATTGCTACCTACAGCCTATGCTCCTATACAAACAGAATCCACTCTCTAAGATTCCTAAAAAGTAGAGTACATGTCATCAACCTCCACTTTGGCACTTGGATATGAGATTCTTTCCCTTTAAAAAATGTATCACTTTCCACGTACCACAAATTTTGTAACCAGAAAAAACATATTTGTTGACAAGTCACCTGTAAATGCTACATAATGAAGCAATATGATAAACCTCTCCTCTTACAGAGAACCTTACTCAAGCTAATAATGTACCTCTTGCTTAATCCAGAGGTTCTTCTTCTACCCATCTGCCTTTCTTCCTAAACTAACCTCCATTCTTAATTCCCACTCTCATTTCACTGGTTTTCTTCCTCTGTCAATAACTATATTGTATATATTGTACATATGTGTATAGATATACAGCCTCGATCCTGTATTATGTTATTAACCTGTTGTATTACTAGCATTGATACGTTAGCAACCAAACTCTTTCTGCAATGATCATTTGTGCTCGACATCTTATGGTTGCTGTGATGGTATATTTCCATTCTTAATGCTTTTGTAGTCATGTATGATTATATTCATTCATTCATTGTATTGGGATGCATGTCCCCAAGCTTGAAAATTATCCACTTGAACCAGAGTTCTAGTCCTACTGATAAATGGAAAATGAAGTAAAAATAACATAAGACAGTGGTTTTATGACAGTGTGTAGAGCTATCATATACATATATATTAGCCCCCCCCCCCTTATACTTTAGGTTAGTTTTCATTCTGGTTACATGCTTCACAAAAGTCTAATGTCTTCTTGTGAGATATCCACTTCAGTTTGGTCCTCGCTGAGAATAATGTATTCCTTTTGCCTTGGAGATTTAACTGCACTCCAGTAACAGTCTATTCTCCATGACTCCTAGCAATCCTTTGCCTTTTCTACTAGGAGTTCCCCTTGTGTTACACCTACATACCCCACAATCTCTTCATTATCATTGTCCTGCCATATCATCCTCTATTATGTTTATTTTTATTTTGGTTAGCATGTCAGTTTGGGCCCCTTTAAAGCCTTTGTGTGGTATGCAGGGCTGATGGGACAGCAGCTCAAGCCCTACATATCTGAAATAGGCTCTCCTGCTTGTTGTCTCAGTTTAATCTGAAATCTTGTGCTGTTTTCACACCAAATAAATAGGCCCTTTTACAATTTTCAGATGCAGGCCCACAAGGCCCATAAACCAGTAGTAATGGTATGGCCTATACATCTTTTTGAGGTGCAGGTTTGTATGGATAAATCTATCTCCCTTAGACCTTTCTGAATAGCAAAGACCATAGCTACTGTGTTACACTTTGTGGATGTATATTGAAAGGCATATTAATGTGGCAAGACTATGACATTGGGAATTGTGCAAATGTTATAATATTGAAGTAGCTAAAAAAATATTGACAACATGAGCCACAAAGCATTACAGAAAATTATGAAGTTTATATCACATGGGATCACCAATTACCAACAGTTCAAAAAATAGATGCAAGAAAACCAGATATAGTAGTCCATGAAAAGAAGACAAAAGTAGCACTGATCATTGAATCAATGTGACTACAGTGTCTTATGTACAGAGAGACACAAAGTCATGAAATACTTGGATATGCAGGCAGAAACAAGGGCGATATCGAAGAAGGATACCCGGACATTTCCAATAGTAGTAGCAGCAATGGGTCTTATAAAAAATAATTTACAATTGTACTTAGATATTTTACCAGTTTTGTACATCCGCGGTGGTGCAGCGGTAGCGTTGTTGCCTCACAACAAGAGGTTCTCCCATTTGATTCTTGGCTGGAGTGCGGGGAGTGCCTTCTGTGTGGAGTCTGCATGTCCTCCCCACAGTTGGGTGGGCGTTCGAAAGACATGCGTGCCTTCGTTGAAGGTTGAACATCGAGCTGGCACCTCGGTATTTGTCAAAATTTACTGCCAATCATTAGTGGACCGGAGTTCCATTGTGGCAACCCCTAACTGGGAAAAGCCGAAAGACAACAACAACTTAGATATTTTACCGATACATGTAATTCCATATGAATTGCAGAAGGAGTTATTACTAGGCACACTGCGGGTGCTGCAAAGAGTACTACTAGCTAACATCAAAAATTGAAACAATATTAATTTCATGAACTTTAATCACTCTTTGACTTAGGAATGGGGTACATTCCCATCATGATAGTAGAAATCCAAAAGATTTGGAGAAATTAAAAAAATTGAGAGAAACATACACTCTGAGGTGAAGATGTTTTTACTAAGTACTTTTCCTTTAAGCAAACCACTGCAAATAATGGAGATGTCAAACCACTCTAAATCAGATCTGTCACATATGATTTGGCATTGTGGGATGGTACAGAAATTCAGTTAACCATGGAAGGTGCCTGTCCTAAAATCTATACATATCTCTCCCAAATGGAAGTACTGCCGATGTTATCAATTGGTCGTGATATTTTATTACCTTGTAAAGACAAAAGAAATGTTGTTGCAATATTTCTTAGGGCATATAATGTATTTCAAACTGAAAAAGCAATACATTTCTTTTGAAATATTGCCACATTTGATCAAAAGATTTCAAACTCAGAATATGAGGCTACTGTACAACAATATAGTTCACTGTCTTAGGGCTACTCTCTAAATTCCACTGAATAGTCCATTTATATATATATATATATATATATATATATATATATATATATATATATATGTGTGTGTGTGTGTGTGTGTGTGTGTGTATATATATATATATATATATATATATATATATATATATATATATATATATATATATTGAGCCTGATTACAAAATACTTCTGTCAGTGTAAGTGACCACCTGCAGCTCTTTTGGAATCTGGGCCGTAGTCTAAGCTTGTTTATAGATAAGCCATACACGAAAGTAAGTCACTTCACTGAGATCAAGTCTTTTGGAATCAGAGCAGAATTACTTATACTGAGAGTTGGAATCTCATTCATTGTTTTTATACCTAAGTACTCTGTATAATCCTTCATCTTCTGTGCAAGCTCTTTACTTGCCCATACCTTTTCCTTATTCCATCTATTTAGTACACCACACATATTTATTTAATTTTAAATATTATCCCCTTAGTAAAAACAATGCAAATTATTACTATTAGTTTTTGTAGGGGGTGCAGCTCAAGAAATTGTAGTTGCACTGAGAAAAAAAGTGATTGCAATCCAGTAAGTTACAACGGCTGATTGCAAATGCATATGTTGTTAACAAACAGTGTCAAACAATGCAATGTAGTGTGTATACATACATACACTGTGCAGTACAATACAGCTTAATAAATAATAAATCAGTTTTGTCTGTTTTGTAATGCCTTTTATAATGAAGTACTTTAATAAAAGTGGAGTTGAGGTCATAAAACAATATAATGTTTCTGCCAAATTAATTTCTCCAAGACTTTTGGGTTTCTAAAACCATGTCGGTAATGGACCCCATTCCAAAGTCAGGGTACAATTGCAGTTCGTGAAATTAGCAATGTTTCCATGTTTGGTGCACCGGATGTTGTATCTAGCATGGTTTCTGTGTAGTTATGAGAAACTTTGCTGATAAGTTATTTCATTTTTTAAACCCTAGGCTCAAGAATTGTGTTGCTAGGCAATTCCATTGAGCTATGTTAGAAGAGCATTACTGTCTTGATAACTATCAGTTATTTTCATTCTGAAGTTCACAACACATGCAGAATTAATCTGTCAAAGTGATGTTTCACTTCTCAGAGGTGTTAAACCACATGTAAATGTTTAGGCAAGTATCACCTTCTTTTCCTGTCAAGGCTATTTCTGTGTAATACATCCATCTGCTTCAGATGTGTATTTGAAATTAATGCATTTCTTGTTCTACTGCTTGAGATCTGAAATTTGTGATAATATCATACTGGAGATCTGTGTTACTGATAAGTTTAATAAACCATCTTTTGATCAGAGCAATGGCACAGTTCTGTAGTTTTCAGCTAATATTTTCTTCTTATGCTTATCACATTATTGTTATTATTGTTTTGTATTGGTGGGAAGTTGGCATAATGGTTAAGGTGTTTACCTTCCAAACACAAGGTGCAGGGTTTGATTTTCACATGGGGTAATTGGTTAGGCTTAAAATGGCCCACAAGGGCACTTAGCCTAGTACTAATCTATGAACCTATATAGGGAATTCATTTGGATGTATTTTAGGTACAAGGCTATCTTTTATGCCTCCATAAACCATAAGATACAATACTTTGAAGTGTTTTTGTTCACATTTTATGAATCTCCTATCAGTACTATTTATGGTAATTATTCTGATGTCATCACTCTTCCAGGAGTTACTGATTGGGTATTGGCTGTGTTTTGCACAGGTTCTGAGGAAACATCTTTATGGAGTGTTGACAGTGTGATGGCTTAGGGAAAGGATTCGTGGCTTACAGCTCCAAGGTGTTGGGTCCAGTCTTGACATCTGATTACTAACTGTGTAAAGTTTTTTTATCGTCTCCCCATGTCTATTGGTTTACTCTTACCTCCTGGAACCATGATGGTTAACTGGATGTACTAAACTATCAATACATATTTTGTATTTACCTTTGCTCTTGTGGCCTTTTATAGCTGAAAAGGGACTGAGAAGGAACACTTCACTTACCTGGTTAACAAAAAAGCAATGTCTTTCGGCTTTTCACATTAGGGGTCACCACAGCAGATCACCAGTCCACAGATTGATTGGCAGTGGAGTTTTTATGGTGTCAAGTTGCCAGACCAGTGCACAACCTTCACAAGAGGCATATGCACACACACACATGCACACACACACACACACACACACACACTTACCTGCATGTCTTTTAAAACTCACTCAATCACAGGAAAGACATGCAGACTCCGCACAGAAGGCACTCCAACCAAGAATTGAACCGGAGAACCTCTTGCTGTGAGGCGACAATGCTAACTGCTGCACCACCAAGGCCGATACCAAAGTAAACATCACACAAATTTTTGGTGTAAATTATATGGCATGCTAAAAGTAGGGAGACTGTATCAAGAATGTTAAATGCAGGATATTAGAACACATTTGGGTAACTCAGTAGAAGAATTTTAAAATGAAGTGGTCAGTTATTTTATGCTGACCTCCAATTCCCCTCTATTAGTTCATGTCCACTCCTTCATGGAACTGACAAGAGCTATTGTTACTAGTTTGGGTGGCTATATCTACGTCCACCCTGCACATGCCCCCACCATTTTAACTCTGTCCCTGCTCTCCAGCAGGGATTGGGTCAGATGCAACATTGTGAGCTGGCTGGGTCCCATCACTCCTAAACCTAGGATGATCAGCATAAAATAATTGATGACTATGTTTTAATAGTGCTTATTCTTCAAGCTGTGCACCAAGCTTCCAAGCTGTTAATCAAACTTGGATCATCTGGTCAAAGTCAGGACTTTATCACTCCTTCATACCAGAGATGGGATTCACAGTCCAATGTCAACTGCACTACATGCAAAATTTAATTGTGCCTAGTTAGATGCTGGCTTACACCTTTTCTTTCTAATTAAAAATGTGGGAAAAGGCTTTTAAGATGCTAGACCTAACAAGAAACCCATTGTTGAAACTTGCATGTAAATTTTCTCTGCTGATTTGGTTGTCTCACTAGAAAATAGATATTGTTTTTTCTCATCAGCAAAAAGGCTACAATTTTTTTATTTTACTTCTCAGTATTTTTTTGACTTCTTTCCAAAAGGTGGTTCTTTCACTTGTCATTTAGCCAAACATCCCAGAATAATTTCGGTATGATTTGAACTTGAGATTTCTGACATACATGTGGGCACAGCTTTTCACAAGTGAAAAAATGGGTATTTCTGGCATGCTATTTCAATTGCATATCTCTGAAACTGTCTATTACAAACTTTGGAAAGCATCACGTCTTAAGTAATGTTGCAACAAATTCCAGCATTTGAACAGACTGAATCACAAATGCATGTTACTACACTGCTAACTGTTGGTATTATAAATGCAATTTATTAACACCTTTGTGGTGTGGAATGTCATGCCTCTAGCAGCTTACGCATATCTTGCATTCCAGAGCATTTTTGAAAAATAAACTTAAAAAGCATAAGATAAACCAATGTAAATATTTTATGAACAATAAAAGCGTTTAAAACTGTACAAAAAGCAATGCTATCAGTAGGAAGTATTCTTTACAGTAAGAACAGTTAAGGGCATTCCAAGTGTTATCCATAAATATTGTAATATGTTATAATGCATGCAAACCTCCACAATATATTTTCTAGACTTCTAGAAACAAATTTTCATATCTTGAAAACTGCACAACCTAAACATATATTTTTAAACATTTTTGTTAGCTAGACATACACTTTCACATGGCAGCAATAAATGCCTCATTAACAGCATGTTTATTGAGGTACTTACATAAATATGAGAACATATGCTTATTTGCATAATTAGCAAAACAAATCATACTGGATATTTCTCAAGATGCAGACATTATAATGCAAATTTCAAAGACAGTTTTCACCTAATGTTTCACAACAGTTTGTAAGTAATTACTTTTTTAATAATTAACTAAATGTGGAAATTACTAATTACTAATTACTAACAAACAACTGGCAATGTTTCCAGTAGAGTGTGGTGCAAACCAGCAATGACAGTGAATTGTCCTGCCTACCATATTGGTGTTTCACACTATATAAATCAATAACATGTAGGTCTCTCAGTTGTAAAAATATAAACATAAATATGAATAATAAGTGGCAAACAAAGATTACTTTCACCACTGCAGGACATCCTAGACTAACAATCTTAGAGTCGTTTTTACTACCGCGTTGCCATTTTTAATACTGCCTGTTATTAGCTGGTAAGTTGCTTAGTTAAAGAGGCCTGACCAAAAAAGTTCTGGATGCCGTAAGGAGGTATGGGTGTGAACTGGAAGTATACAACACGGCATTTTAGGCTTGTGTGAGTTAAACATACATTGACACATATTGTAAACCACAGTGTTTCTGCATCAGTTAGGATTTATTTCACAGTGGTGAAAACAAATGATACAACAAACATCCCATTTTGTTCACACACACAAAGGCTTCTTCCCTAACTCCTTTTTGAGTCTAACTCCATGTCTTTGCTTCCAGCAACAATCACATGATTCTATCATATCCCTTCTGAGTTCTTCACTAATCCATCATTTCAACCTTTAAACATTACTTTCTACATTCTTAGTAACTGATAAGCAGCTAGAGTCTCACTGTGACTTATTTTAAGAACGTAAGACAAGTCAAGGAAGACAAGACCAACATGATAACAAACGTGATAACATTTTCCCTTCTATTTCATAAATACAGAAGATATCACATGTTCAGGTTTAATATATATTTTTATATCTGTACTACACTGAAGTAGAACAATGTTAACTGGACAAGAAAGATAAATTACCATATAGTTTTTACTAAAAAAAGCTATATTACTTACATGTATATGGCGCTTCAGGAAATGGTACTATAAAACATCTCCACACTCACCTGTGATCTTAGCTGTGATTGGCTAGCTCAGATCAGATCAGTAATCTCATACAAGGCTATTCATTTGTTGCTGCTACTCTGGGCAGACAATCCAGTTTACAGCATAATGCTGTTTAATGGGAATATTTTGGATGGGTGGGATGTGCACCAAGCATAGCACAACAGACCACGCAACGCAAGGATGTCTTGGCAGCCCTGTGGACTTACTTGGGACATTTTGAATTAATAAATTGCTGTGGATTTCTGGTAAATACTTAAATATTAGTAGAATTAAAAGAATAATTTTTTTTTTTTTTACACAAATGGGGCAGGATTGCAACTCATCACCCTTTAACACCTGCTGCCCAAAGAATTAGGCCCCGTGTGTTATAAAATCTACATGTCATTATTCACATTTGGTTTACTGAGTGACATTTCTTTATATGGAGCTCAGACTCTGTGCTCCTCTAACCTATTTTTCACTGCATATTTTAAATAAATGCAAAACAGTGAATGCCAAAGCAGTTGCCTCAATTAAAGAAACACTACTAAGTCATTTCACATCAGGAAATTGTCCTCAAATTCCCATAGTCATTGTATAATCCTGTATATCACTGAGATGATTAGAATCTTACCGGATATTAAATTTCAGAACAGCAAAACTCTTCTCGGCAGTTAGCTACAGAAACAAACAGAAGCAGCCTCAAATGGAGCTAAATTGTAGAAAAAGCAATATAAATGTGTCACTTCCTAATCTGAATCAGTGTTGCAAGACAATCTGCAGTTATCTTGTTATCATAAAGGAGTTAAAGGCTTATATTTTCTTATGTCAAACTTCAAGAAGGCAGGGAATTACTCTATATGAGAAAGTTTTATTATATATGTCTGTGTTCATATAATCCAAGAAGTCTCACACACATTCAGTTAAATTTCCCAGATAGTGAAATGACCAAGACGTATTTTTGAGGTGTAGTGTTGAATGGGCATGCTTTTGCTGAAGGTTGGGCATCGGACTGGCACCTCGGCATCTATAAAAAATCTACTGCCAATCATTAGCGGACCGGAGTTCCGTTGTGGTGACCCCTAACCAGAAAAAAACAAAAGAAGAAGAAGTGTTGGTACTTCTTCTTCTCCACAGAAGGCACACTCACATGCACACCTAGGGCCAATTTAGAGTGTCCAATCCACCTGCAGCATGTCTTTGGGATGTGGGGCTTGGAGCACCCGGAGGAAACCCACGTGACCACAGGGAGGACATGCAGACTCAGAACCTCTTGCTGTAAGAAGAAGTGTTGGTACTAATGATATTAAAATAATACAAAGTTTATCCCTGTCCATTTTCAAATGCAACCTAGATCTATGGAAGGGAAACATTAAATTTACCCCAGGACTGCCCCCTGTACTACTAATGCATTATTCCATCATGGGTCAATTTTCAAATATGGATTGGGTAAAGCCAAGCTATAACTAAATGGGATAGGTTATTTAGACCATAAAAAGGGCCACTGGCTGGGCTTAAAGTGGCCCACAAGGCAGTGGCAGATTCAGGACTTTGCAGAAAGGGGGGCACAGTCTGTAAAGTAGACCAGCAGAGGGGCTGCTGAATACATTCAATTTGTACATCATTGTGGTGTGGCTGTGGTAATAGAGGAAGGTAATTTTTGTCCAGCACATAGCTAATTTATAGACAGTACCACTTGTTTTAAAGCATGCCTGGGTGCCATGACTGGTTACCCATGTCAAGCTACCATCAACTTCCATAGTGGCATAGCCTGCGTATGAATTATGATAACCTTAGAAAGATTTCCAATTATGGTGACATAAACACACCAAGGACTGTAATAAATGCAGGTAATTTTTAGGTTCATAGGTTAGGTTATAGTTGATGCTGCAATAAAATGAATGTAGATTCTGAATTACATTCCTATATCAAAGGCTACAGTGGCTACATCTTTTCGCAAACATTGCATATAGCTGAACGAAGTATTTGCTTTTTTTCTTCTTCATAATGTGTAGTCAAGGTGACCATTTAGGAGCCTAGCCCAAATTACAAATTGCCCTAAAGCTTTGTCTGGGTGAGCAACTTTTTCAAGGTCACATAGTATGCAAATGAAAGCTGAGGGAATCAAACCCAGTATCACAGGAAATAACTTGCTAGCAGCTCACAGCCTTCATCCTCTTTGCCAACTAAAAACTTACTTTTCTAAGTAAATAATTTCTGAGAAAACATTGAAGTTCATTAAATTCAAAACAACACAGCAAGCTAAGAAACGTTATGAAAACAGAAAAAAAAACTCAGCTCAGCTATATGCAATGTTTGCAAACAGATGTAACTACTGTAGCATTTCATATAGGAATGCAATTCAGAATATGCATTCATTTTTATCACAGTTTCAAATATATACCAGAGGCACAGACTTTTGGATTACTTCATAAATATTCCGTATGTTGTTGTTTGACACCTTACTATTACTATAATATTATTTTTATCATAGCAGGGTCAAACCAGTGGGTATGGGGACTGTTTGTAGATGTAATGATTGGCACTGAATAGTAAGAAAATATTTTTTGTGTTGAAAACTTTTTGTGTTCAGTTATTTTTTGCACACATTATATAGAATATTTATAGTATATCCGCGGCGGTGCAGAGGTAGCATTGTTGCCTCACATCAAGAGGTTCTCCCGTTCGATTTCCGGCTGGAGTGCGGAGAGTGCCTTGTGTGTGGAGTTTGCATGTCCTCCCCGCGGTTGGGTGGGAGTTTGAAAGACATGCGTAAATGGGCTTGCCTTCGTTGAAGGTTGAAAGTCGAGCTGGCACTTCGGTATTCGTGAAAATCTACTGCCAATCATTAGCGGACCGGAGTTCCGCTGTGGCGACCCCTAACCGGGAAAAGCTGAAAGACAAACAACAACTAAACAGAAACAGAATTTAAGGGTAAATAAAGACTGTCTAATCTGCATTGTACGACATTGCCCTTAATTACAAGATAAACTGAAATTATTGCTTTCTTCTAGACAATTTCCGCCCCATATGCCTGCTGTCCATCAAACCCATTCTGTTGGAATCCCTGTTTATTTATGGTTTTATATTACCAGGATTAAAAAATATTAATTACTTATGGTGCCAGATCATGGTCAAATGAGGCCCTAGGCAGGGAAATTGACCTCACCCTGGCAGCCATTCTAGTGTCCCATTACTTGCTTCTCTTCCCCACCCCGTTACTATAAACACTGTTCAAAGTAGTCAGCATACATACTATTTTCTTTACTTTTGAAATGAAGGTAGAGATGTGGATTTAATTTATTTATCCTTTGCTGAACAGATTAATCCCACTAGGCTAGTAGCTTCTTTTCAGAGCAAGCCCTTGTTGGTGTTTATACTACTATGGAAAATTTGGCTAGGGCATCAGGGAACATTTCCTACTCTTGTTGATAGTTCAGGTGGATGTCAAACATATCACAGCACATACCATCAAAGCAGGCAGATGAGGCTTTAGTTTAACATCTCATCTGAAGAACAATGCACTCAGGACTGCAGCACCCCCCTTAAAGTGCATTGCATTGTCAGCAATGACGTGAGAATAGAATTCACAGCCTTCTGCATGAAACGTAAGTATATTTAATACTCAATAATTAGCTATTGTGCTACTAAAACTGCTTTCAAATCATATAGCTGAAACACTGATGGCAATTTGCTAAACAAAACAGTTGCACACTGAAAACAGAATTAGCATGAGCAACAATAAACTTCTTTATCTTTGAAGCTCACATTCATTGAAAATGCATCAAACTCACATTCTTTGAAAATGGAGCCAGTCAGTGAGGGATTATGTGCAACCTAGTCCCTGGGCTGTTTTCAATCCATCGTCCCCCTGCATACTTTTTAGGACCATGCATAAATGCATGTGTTATTCCATTCACCTTCCTGATTTAATTTTCCTATTAATTACAGCAAAGTTTATTAGAATGTTTATTAAATGTGTGGTTTTGGCCATTTTTTTTCCATTAAAGCAAAATGTATGACAAATGACAAAAGTACCTGTTTCAAAAAATTTCAACCAACTCTAACAACTAAGTGCTACAGTAGGATCATGTAGCTGGTGTAGAGGGCCCAGGCCCTTGTCTCCTGTAACCAAGATACAGGGTTTGAGCCTCAGCAAGTTACTTAACTAACCTGCCATCTCAAACTAGGGCATTAAACACACACACACACACACACACACACACACACACACACACACACACACACACACACACATACACATACACATACACACACACACACACACACACACACACACACACACACACACACACACACACACACACTCACAAATACACATACATACATACATACACACACACACACACACACACACACACACACACACACACACACACACACACACACACACACACACACACACACACACACACACACACACACACACACACACACACACACACACACACACACACACACACACACACACACACCTTGTAACTGATATAATGTTGCTGCTGCTCCTGGGAAAATCAAACCTCACATGTGTATACATCTGTAAAAGCAGTAAGAAGATGTGTAATGTCTGTAAATAGGTATGCAGACACACGGGGAGAGTTTGTCCATAAAGTAATGTAGCAACTTTTATTTTTCAATGCTCAAAACGTTTATTCTTTAATTAAATTGTAATTGGCTACAAGTTTACAAGAGAAATGATTGAATTCTAGAAGGGCTGCATTTTAAAATATGGGAAATGAATTAGTCATTCCTAGAAACAGTAATACTTTCTGTGTTTGTTATTGCAAAAGGGTTGATTTACCTTTGTTCAATATAATAGCCATTTTTCAGTCATTGTAGTGGTTTCTTTTGGCATGTTTTTGATCACTTATGATGTAATTTGTTTAGAAATACATCAATGTTATTTTCCACAATTGTGCATGTCTCTTCCTGCTACACACTTAGACAGCTTCTGACAAAATGCATGAAAATGTCCTGACAACACTAACAATCTATTAATAATAAAACCCTGATAGCACTAATGTTCTATTAATAATAAAACCCTGATAGCACTAATGTTCTATTAATAATAAAACCCTGATAGCACTAATGCTCTATTAATAATAAAACCCTGATAGCACTAATGTTCTATTAATAATAAAACCCTGATAGCACTAATGTTCTGTTAATAATAAAACCCTGATAGCACTAATGATCTATTAATAATAAAACTCTGATAGCACTAATGATCTATTAATAATAAAACCCTGATAGCACTAATGATCTATTAACAATAAAACCATGATAGCACTAATGATCTATTAATAATAAAACCCTGGTAGCACTAATGTTCTATTAATAATAAAACCCTGATGGCACTAATGATCTATTAATAATAAAACCCTGACAGCACTAATGATCTATTAATAATAAAACCCTGATAGCACTAATGTTCTATTAATAATAAAACCCTGAGAGCACTAATGTCCTATTAATAATAAAACCCTGATAGCACTAATGTTCTATTAATAATAAAACCCTGAGAGCACTAATGATCTATTAATAATAAAACCCTGATAGCACTAATGTTCTATTAAGAATAAAACCATGATAGCACTAATATTCTATTAATAATAAAACCCTGATAGCACTAATGTTCTATTAATAATAAAACCCTGATAGCACTAATGATCTATTAATAATAAAACCCTGATAGCACTAATGTTCTATTAATAATAAAACCCTGATAGCACTAATGTTCTATTAATAATTACTAAAAAGAAAATCCTGCATTGTCTTGATTTTGCAGCCTCTAATGCTGACTTATTTTCACCACAATATTTTCAGTAATTAACAACGCAAGATGCATGACACAAACTCTTTCTGGTTCAAGTAGAAAATGCAAATAGTATAAATATATCTGATAAAATATTATTTTAAAAAGGTAGAACAAAACAATTATTTAAATAAGGTAGAACAAAGTGTGTGTGTGTGTGTGTGTGTGTGTGTGTGTGTGTGTGTGTGTGTGTGTGTGTGTGTGTGTGTGTGTGTGTGTCCGAGTACCTGGCATTTATACTTCCATTTCGGCCGCTGAATTGTGCATTGAAAACATTAAAGCAAGCCACCATCCATAATGCTTATACTGTGGTCCTGACAATGAAAACGCTTTGCTTCTTTTCCAGCTCCAGTTTCAAACCTTGCCATGCTGCTACTCCTGTTATGGAAATCAAAATCTCGTACAATGTTCTGGGTGCCTGCATCTGATACTAAGCAGGCAGATGCAACACAAAGAGAGTGTATCCATAAATTTAAAGCAGGAAAAAAGAAGTTATGTTCTTACCATAAGGTTCCATGTGTGTTGTCCATCTCATCCTTTATTCTCACTTGTAGGTCGGATCCCATGTGTCAGATCCATATCAGCCAATATTCCAGCTCGAGGCCTTCAGCAAAGCTCGGGGGCTACATTGTTGCCCATAAATTCCTTCCCCTGATTACCTCTGATCTTGTTTGCCCCTCCAAGGTGCATAAAGAAGAATTATATGGTAAATAGTTATAAGTATATTACGGTATATATGTGTTTTTACTTTCTCCCCTGAATTGGAAAGTGTGAAAAGATATTCTCTGAGGCTATATCTATATATATATATATATATATATATATATATATATATATATATATATATATATATATGTGTGTGTGTGTGTGTGTATGTATATATATGTATAATGCAATCCTCATTGCCAGAAGTGCACCAGGAGTCTAGGCAGGGGGAGGAGGGAGGGTTGTGAGAATAAAGGACGAGATGGACAACACACATGGAATGTTATGGTAAGAACATAACTTCTTTATGTGATGTTGTCAATGTTGCCTGTATTCTCACTTGTGGGACTGTGTCCCTAGCAAAAGAACTCATGGGTGGCTCAAGGGAGAATATTCCTCAGGACCATAGAACCAAAGGCTGCTCTACTCCCGGAGGCCAAATCTACTTTGTAATATGTGATGAAAGTATGAGGGTTGGCCCAAGTAGCTGCTGCACATATATTGTCCAGAGGTAGTCTAGCGTGGAAAGCTGCAGAGGTGGCAAGAGGTATAGTAAAATGAGCTTTAGTACCATTTGAGAGGGTCTTGTTAGAATTGTAAATATATGATATACAAGCTGTTAGCCATTTGGATAATGTGATCTTAGATACTGGGTAGCCTTTCTTTGTATCTGAGAAAGAAGCAAAAACATGGTCTGATTTCCTGATTTAAGAAGTCCTGTGTAAGTAAAACAGTAATTGCCTGTGACTATCAAGTAAATGCAAAGAATATTTCCCTTTATTTTGAAAATTGGGGAAGAAAATCGGAAGGTCAATAGACTGGTTTAGGGTATTTTCTGTAACCACCTTGGGTAGGAAAGTTGAATTGGTGCATAATGACGCCCTGTCTTTGTGAAAAGTTAGATATAGAGGTTTATGGACAAGGCTTATAATTCAGATACCCTGCTAGCAGAAGTAATTGCCACCAAGAAAAGGATGTTCTAAAGACCAAATTACCACCATAACAGCTACAAGCAATGCAATCTGAGGGTCATGCTGCTCAATGCTAGAAGTCTAAATCTCAAAATGCACTCACTCGAAGCACTCCTTAAAATGGAGAACATCGACATTTGTGCCGTAACAGAGACCTGGTTCAAGGCAGCAGAAAGCACCCCTGCACTACCAGGCTATAACTCATTCCACACCTTTCGGGCCCAAGAACTTGGACTGAAGCTCCACAAGTGGCGGTGTTTTCATATTCATAAAGGATGCACACACCTTCAGACTATTTGCCCAACATAATGCATCTGAGATACTTCAGGTGCAGCTAACATTGGGTAAGACACCGATTCAGGTCATAGCCTGCTATAGGTCCCCAACCATGTCCCAAGACTCACACTCCACATTCTTAAGCACTCTGGAGAATATTAGGGTCCAACCTAATACTCTCATACTGGGCGATGTCAACTACCCCTCCACTAACTGGGAAAACTACTCATGTACCAATACACTTGCCCAACGTTTCCTGGAATCCATTAATTCTAATGCCCTGGACCGACTCATTCTTACCCCCATTAGTGGTAGCAACATCCTTGACCTGGTCATTACTAACATGGGTGACCGCTGCTCTACACCAGTAGTCAACTCCTCCCTGGTTAGATCCGACCACAAACTAATCACCTTGGAAATCCACATCCCTCCCACCCCCACCCCCCACAAAGGTAATCACCATGAAAAACTTCTCCAAAGCTAACTTTATGCTCCTAAAAACAGAGGTGGCTAACTTCACAGCACCCATGCAAATGGAGAATTGTTGCATAAACTTCTAATCATACACCAATGCACTATACGAACACGTACACAAATGCATGAATCTTGCCATACCCAATAGAACCAAGATGCTCTCCTCCAAAAAAAGGAAGCCAATCTGGTGATCCCCTGCCATAAACAAACTCTACAACAGAAAGAGGAAACTGATGTGGAATAAGGTGAAGTCCCAAGACTGGAAAAACTCCCTTATCAGCCTCAACAAAAAGTTGAGATCCCTCACCAAATCCTCTAAGGCTAGCTATGAAAACAGAATTGCAGCAGATAGTAAAGACAACCACAAGGCCTTCTATAGTTATGTAAAGAATCTCCATGGCAATACCCAGATATGCTCTAAGCTACTGCACAATGGTACCTCCTATACCGAGCCAACAGATATTGCCAATATACTGGCTGACAGATTCAGTGCCAACTTTACCCCTCTCCCCCCAAAGGATCAGTTACAATAACAGTAGATTACCAGGCACCCAGTATTACTGCTGAACAGGTTAAAACAGCACTGTCCAAGGCAAAGAATATATCTTCTATGGAACCTGAGAATATCCCTGGCTGTGTTCTACATGAACTACAGAGTGAACTGGCACCTCACTTGTGTGCCCTGTTCAATCACAGCCTCACCATAGGCTTTGTCTCTACCAAATGGCACACTGCTACAGTCATCCCTCTCCACAAAGGAGGAGTGACTACAGACCCTGGAAACTATTGCCCCATTAGCCTGATGAGTCTTATATGCAAAGCTATGGAACACATCATCATGGACCTAATAAACAAGGATATAGGGAATCGCCAAACTCTGGATCCCACACAGTTTGGTTTTGTGAAGGGTAGATCATGCCTCCTCAACTTGGTCAGCTTCTTTGATTTAGTCACCAGAGCTGTAGATGAAGGCAAGGTGGTTCATACAGCCTACCTTGATCTGGCCAAGGCCTTTGATACCATTCCGCACTCAGGAATCATAGAAAAACTCACTAAGCTAGGCATCAACCCCTATATCACTAGGTGTGTTGCAAACTGGCTCACAGGTAGAACCCACAGTGTGAAAGCAGCTGACTCCAAGTCAGACTGCCGACCAGTCATGAGTGGAGACCCACAGGGTTTAGTCCTCGGTCCTCTCCTGTTTGGTATCTACTTCTCTGAAGTCCAGGCCAACACAAGGGGACTCTGGCTGACAAAGTTCACAGACGATTGCAAGTTGGGAGATATTATTAACTTCCCAAGTAATGTTGACATCCCACAGAAATGTCTCACTGAGACCAACGACTAGTGTCAGAACCATGGCCTTAAGCTCAATACCAAAAATGTGTTGTCATCCCCTTTGGGAAAAACCCAGTTCCCATGAATTACCACATCGATGGTAGTCCACTGAACACAGAAGGAATTATAAGAGATCTGGGAACACAGGTTGACAGCAACCTCTCTTTTGACCACCACATTGCCACTGTGGTCAGAAAGTCCTTCTATGTGGCACATCTCATTACTAAGGGTTTTGCATCCAGGAAGAAAGAGGTCACTGTCTGCCTCTACTCTTCCCTTATTAGGCCAATCATTGAGTACAATGCCTCATTTAGCATGTACCTCACTAAACACCTGCAACAACTGGAGAGGCTGCAAAAGTACCTCGCAAAGAGGATCCTAGGCCTTAAACATTTGTCCTATATGGACAGACTCAAAATACTCCAACTATTCTCTGTCTCATATCGCCTACTTAGAGGCAATCTCTGCTTGACTTACAAAGCCATGTCTGACCCAGCTCTGTTAGAAATGTTACATCTAAAGAAATCCCAATCCCTCCACAACACACACTCCAGAGACCTCAACCTCATTACCACAATCAACAGAACATGCTGGAGGGACGGATTCATAACCCAGAGACTGCCCATGTTATGGAACAGACTTTCCATACATGTCAAGCAGAGCACCTCACTGGTCCTCTTCAAGAGAAATCTTGATGAGTGGATGGGAAATAGAAAATTCACTCCAGTGGCTCTACTCGACAGATGCACCGGGAACTAAGGTTGGGCGGCACAATGCCAGGGTAATCCTATGGGCTAGGCTTGTAAAGGCTTCAGGGCCATTAGCCTAGTACACACCTATGAACCTATGAATGCTACTTCATATTGCATATGAAGGAAGATTCAAATGGAGGATGTATGATGTTTGTTAAAATGAAGTTTAGATCCCAAGGAGGTATTGGATGTTTCAAAAGAGCCCTTAACAAGATAGTGCCTTTCAAAAAGGCTTTACAAAGTCTATGAGCCATGATTGGGTAGTCATTATCTCTTATATGATAATTAGAGATTGCAGCTAGATGAACTTTCACTGAAGCTGCTGCTGCTCCATCACTGAAGATCTCTGCCAAAAATTGAAGAATAACATGAACTGGTGCTGTAAAGGGATCTATGTTTCTGTTATTAGCCCATATTGCAAATGATTCCACTTGCTTTTATAAAGTTTTCGAGTGGACGATTTATGAGATGATAAAAGTATATGCTTGACTGGAGAGGACAGGGATGGAAACCTGGCAACTGAAGGAAGTGAAGCAGTCAAGCTGTTAACCTCAAAGTGTCTAGGTTGGGATGAACCATCCCCAACATATGTGTCAGAAGGCCTGGAATCGGGTCCAGAAACCAGGGTTCTTCCCTGAGATGAGGCCGAAGAAAGGGAAACCTGATCTGATGAGGCCAGTTGGGGGCAATGAGGATAATGGTTGTCTCCAACAAGCTTGGTTTCTGTAGGAGCTTTGGGATCAGATAAAAAGGAGGAAATGTATAAAGAAGTCCCGTGGGCCAATTGTGACCAAGTGCATCCCTTGGTGACACCCTCATTGGGGGATTAGGGCAAAACAGTTGCTGCATTTGGCATTGTTGGGTGATGCAAAGAGGTCGCAGCAAGGCTGGCCCCATTTGCGAAATATCACATCTGCTATCTTCTGGTTGAGGGACCACTCTTGTGGCCATAAAATGGCTCTGCTTAATTTGTCCTCAATCACATTGGAAATCCCCGGGATGTGCATTGCTATTAGAAAGTGGTTGGAGGCTATCATCCAATGCCAGACCCGGAGAGCTTCTCGACAAAGTGGGTAAGACCTGGTTCCTCCTTGTTTGTTGATGTACAACACTACCAACATATTGTCAGTCTGGATTGAAATTGTCCCTATGGGAAGAGAGTCCTGAAATGCTTGCAAAATGCTAAAAGCACCACTCTCATCTTTAGGACATTTATATGCAGGTGAGGATCGTGGTCTTGCCAGATGCCTTGAACTGTCTTCCCCAGAAAATTCCCCCACCCCCCACCCTATCTGGGAAGCATCCATGGTCACAGTGGCCAGAGGTTGTGGGGGAATAAAGGAGCGGCCCTGAAGAACTGTTTGTGAGTGGAGCCAACATTGTAGGTCTTTTTTGCAGGCTTCGGTTATTTTATCTTGTGAGACATAGGAAGTTCCAAGATCGACCACTGAGCAAATAGCATCCATTGGAGTACTCTCATATGGAGGCGAGCTAGCGGAACTAGAATGATGGAAGCAGCCATTTTTCCTAGCACTTGTAGAACCAGTTTTGTAGTGGCTTTGGACTATTTCATGAGTGTCTTGATGAGATGATGGAGATCTTGTAGTCTCTCTGGAAAGAGTCTTGCTATCTGAGCTGTATTATTTATTTCTGCTCTTAATAATCTTAAAGATCACGATGGCTGCAGCCCAGATTTCTTGTAAATTATTGTAATGCCTAGTGAGGAGCAGAGCTGAAGGATATAATCTCTTGACTGAAGCAAGTGATGCCTGGTCGGGGGGATACAACCCAGTCGTCCAGGTATGCGAATGCATAAATTCCCTTGCATCTCAGGTGAGCCACCACTACTGCCATACATTTGGTGAACACTCTGGAGGCTGTAGTGAGACCAAAGGGCAGAGCTTGAAACTGGAAGTGACTGGCTCCTAGCCAGAAGCTTAAGAACCTCCTGGACCATCTGTCCATTGTGATATGGTAGTATGCATCTTTGAGGTCTACAGAGCACATGCAGTTATCTTTTCCCAGGAAGGGAAGTATTGACTGCAGTGTTACCATTCAGGACCTTGTCTTTTTTACTGATTTGTTTAGTTTGATGAGATCCAGAATGAGTCTCCAGTCACCTGTTTTCTTTGGAACTAAAACGAATCTGGAGTAGGTTCCTGATCCTTTCTGGTCTGTGGGGACCTCTTGGATGACTTTTTTGCTTAGCAACTTTTGAATTTCTATAGTTGCTTGTTCCTTTTGACTGGGTGGAACATCTGGAACAACTCTGTTTTTGGGGATAGGAAGGGAGGAAGGAATGATATATCCTCTGGATATTATGTCCTACACCCATTTGTCATTTATGTTTTGCCAGGTTTCTTGGTGCAGGGATAATCATCCCTCGACTGCCTCCAGAGAGGAGCAATCGGGCACTCCTTCAGGAGTGCTGGAAAGGTCTCACAAAGAAAGATTCCCTGGAGCCTTGGTTTTGTGGACTCCCTCACCACAAAAGTGACATCTTCCATTGTTGTTCCCCCCATGCTCCTAGGGGAACTTTCACCTTGTCTGACCTGATAAGACCTCTGTGATTTTCTGAACCACATTTTTCCACTACCTTATTGGCCCTTGGGGAAAAGGTCTAGTAGGAGTGGAGAAATGTACTCCAATGGCAGACAAGGTCTTACCTTCTTTTTCACACTTGGTGAGTGTTTCCTTCACTTTTGGCCCACAAAGGGATGAGCCATCAAAGGGGGTGTTAATGAAGGAAGACTTGAAGGGCTCCATGAAATTGAAAAGGTGCATTCAAGCCTGTCTCCAGAGAGAGATACCTGAGCCTGCTGCTCTACCCATTCCATCTGCTGCATAAGAAATCAGCCTCATGGAAGAGTTGAATTACCACATAGGTGGCAGTACACTAAACACCGAAAGTGTGATAAGAGACTTAGGGACACAGGTGGACAGTGGTCTCACCTTCGCTCATGGAAGAGTTGAATTGCCATGTAGGTGGCAGTACACTAAATACCGAAAGTGTGATAAGAGACTTAGGGACACAGGTGGACAGTGGTCTCACCTTCGATAACCACATTGCCACAACAGTCAGGGAAATCCTTCTATGTGGCACACCTCATCACTAAGGGCTTTTCATCCAGAAAAAAGGAGGTCATTGTCCCACTGTACTCATCCCTCATTAGACTCATTATAGAGTACAATGCCCCATTTGGTATGTACCTCTCAAGACATCTGCAACAACTGGAAAGGCTGCAGAAATACCTCACTAAAAGAATCACAGGTCTAAAGCAGATGCCCTATGCTGACCGCCTTAAAAAACTCCAGCTATACTCTGTCGCATATCGTCTACTCAGAGTTGATCTCTGCTTAACATACAAGGCCATGTCAAACCCAGAGCTATTGGACATGCTACACTTAAAGAAATCCCAATCCCTCAGAGCCACATGCTCCAGGGATCTAAACCTTGTCATCACAATAAACAAAACATTCTGGAGGGATAGGTTCCTGACACAGAGACTCCCCAGACTCTGGAATAGATTGCCCATACATGTCAAACAGAGTGCCTCTTTGTCCCTCTTCAAACGTAACCTTGATGATTGGATGGGAGAAAGGAAATTCACCCCAGGGATCACGTCAGTCGCCCTCCTAGACTGGGCTCCAGGGAAGTAAATAGTGTGGGAAGAAATAGCCTGGGAATTGTTATGGCTAGGCTTGTATAGGCCCTAGTGCTGATAGCCTAGTACCGACCTATGAACCTACTGACTACTGAATTTAAGGTAACGAGCGGAGTATTGACTTTCTCTGCCACTGCATCAGCTACAGTTCCTTGAAGGGAGTCTGATAACTCTTTAATCAGATCCCTCTGAAGTCTTGTAAAGTGAGTTAAATAATTCAGGGACCATAAAGTAAAGATCGCTGATGTGAAGACACACTTCCCATATCACCAAGTAATTCACTAAGCAAAGCCTGACCTCAAAAACAAGCAAGATATATCACACAAGCTAAACTCACCTACATCTACTCACCACCATGGCCCCAATTCTCACAACTAATTTCACACACGTTACTTTTAACTACCACAATAGTCTCACTGACCATACCTTATTCTCTCACCTTCTTTGAAAATCTTACTCTACTTGAACAAAATCAACATTTCCAACAAACTTTATCATCTTCTTTCATCTTCACCCTTAACCACAGTAACATCACCTCTACCTCAAATTATATACTACCAAAATATCACAGAACAATTCATGTGACGTACTTCTCTATCAAAAGAATTCTTAACAATTCCCACAAAATCTTTAAATTCCCACATTATCTCCAATATCTCCTCTACTTACACGGGGATATTCATCCAAACCCTGGTCCCAACAATGACAGTAACAATAGCCTTGTTAATGTAACTTTACCTAAACATTCTATACTAGCTAAAGCACCTAATTCCCTTCTGATAGCCCACCTTAATATTAGAAGTATCAACAATAAAATTACCCACCTGCACGCACTCCTGGATTTACACTCATTTGATATTCTATGTCTTACAGAAACCTGGCTAAAACCTGCTACCCTGGACCAGGAAATTACCCCTCCAGGTTATAGTATCCTTAGATGTGACTGCAAAACCAAAAAAGGTGGAGGAATAGCCATTCTCTATAAATCTAATCTCCAGGTTTCCCTCTTTAATGAACTACCATCATTAGATGCCAAATCTGAAATGTTTACCAAACTCCAAATAAACAACTCCAAATCTATCTACTTAATTTGTATGTATCTTCCCCCTGGTAAAAATATTACTATTCTCGAAAACTTACTTAATTACCTCTCTACCCAACTACCACAGGAGACCATTGTACTGGGTGACTTCAACATAGACTGGCTTACCTGCAATTCCCTGAACCCTACTAACCACTTAAATCTCTTTGGATTCACTCAACTTATAACCACTCCTACTAGAATCCACAAACCTAACAGGAAAGAATCTATTCTTGACTGGATCCTTATTAATAATCACCCTAGCAATTATACTCCAGGAACCCTTCCCGACAATATCAATGACCATATGCTCACTTACATAATCAGACAAAAACTTCATATCCCAACTACTCATAATCTCAAAACTTCCCGCTCAAAATAATTCTTTAACCCAGATAGTTTGCTTAACGAATTGCAAGCATGTGACTGGTCACCACTGACCCATCTTGAACTTGATGAGGCTGTGACCTACTTCAACACTAACTTTCTTCAAATACTAGACTATCACGCACCTTACCACTCCACTAGAATAAAAAACAAATCTGCCCCATGGCTTACTAAACAAACTAAGCAAAAAATGCTCCTTAGAAACAAAATATGGGCTAAATGGAGGGCTATCAAATGCCCATCTGATCACCTCCTCTTTAAACAATTAAGAAATGCCACCAAGAAGGACACTCTTAGAGACAAAAAATACTTCTACCTTCACCTCCAACAATCCACTCAACAAACTCCACAAATATTTTGGTCAGGGTTAAACAAACTTCTTCAGCCAGGTCACTCTACTACTCCTGCCCCATTAGGTTTCAACCATAATAATTCCAACCTGATCCCTGATGCCTTTAATAACTAATTTACAGAAGCCATTCAATCCCTAGCCAATTCTCTTCCTCCACCTACTGCCTTCCCACCTAATACCTCCAAGACTTCACCTCCTACCTTTCATATACACCCTGTTCCTACATCTCTTATCTACAAGCTACTTAAACTGAAACCTTGCACCCCTTCTGCCGACCATCTCCCATCTGAATACCTACAAATTGCCGCAAAAGCTATAGACTACCCCATATCTATCCTTATTAACAGAACTACCTCTGAAGGCAAAATCCCTACCATATGGAAAGTATCCCACATCATCCCTCTACATAAAGGTGGATCTTCTATAGAGCTTTCTAACTATAGACCTATTGCCTTACTCTCCCCATTAGCCAAGATAATGGAAAAATGTATTCACAAACAACTACTCAACCACTTACTACAAAGTAATCTACTAGCCAACTGCCAACATGGCTTCAGACCATTCCACAGCACAACGACTGCCCTTCTATCCTTCACTGACTCTATAAATAAAAATCGTAACATTAACTCATTTTCCTCCGCACTATTTCTAGACCTGTCAAAAGCCTTTGATATGGTTAACCATAACTTACTTCTACATAAACTAAAGCATCATTCTCTTGATCCACTAGCATTACAATGGTTTAGTTGTTATCTTCTAAACAGACAGCAAGCAGTACTTTGGGACAACAAACTGTCTTCATTACTTCCAGTAACTATTGGAGTCCCACAAGGCTCTATCTTAGGTCCCCTTCTTTTTTCCATATTTATCAGCGACCTCCATATGAACATACCTCAAGCCACCTGCATCCAATATGCAGATGACTCAACCTTAATCTGTACTGCTAAGAACATAGCCTCCCTCCAGTCCCTAACCCAAACTGTTTTCCAAAATGTAGAAAACTGGTTTATGCAACATTGCCTCCTGCTTAATCCCAAAAAAACAAAACTACTGCTTTTTACTCCATCTCATAAATCATCCACTCCATTCTTCTCTATTACCTCTAACAATACTACAAACATAACCCCTGATACTACTACCTGCCTACTAGGTGTTACAATTGATAACTGTCTTAACTATGATGACCATATTAACTCCACCATAAAGACTGTTAACAAAAAACTTGGAACCCTCTATAGAATTAAACCCTTCCTTATCCCCACAGCCAGGAAAACTATTGCCCAAACCCACCTCATTTCTACCCTTTTCTATGCCTCAGCTATATATACAAACCTATCTAAAAATAATATCTCAAAACTTTCTACCTGTTATAATAGCATAGCTAGATTTATCACAAGCTCTCCATTTCAAACTCACCATTGCCTTAACCTTAAACAACTAGAATGGCTAGAATTGCAGAACCATATACTCTGTCAACAGTTACTTATCACTCAAAAGATCCTACACCACCCCAATAACACCCCTATCCTCACTAATCTGATTACACCATATAAAAACCTAGCTACACTACGTTCTGCTAATAAACTCCTGGTCTCATCAGTTAAATCTAACAACAAAGCTGGTGACTCACTTTTCTCAAACACTATAGGTAAAAACTGGAATCAGCTCCCTCCTGAACTTTCTACTCTAGCTTCTACTTCTCTATTCAAAAAGCATATTAAAGAACATCTTAAAACTCAGTGGCTTTGTCCTTGTGCTAACCCAGAACTGAAACTTTTCCCCTCCTGCTCATACCCCTTCCCCTCTCCCCTAACCTATACCTCCAAATCTACTGATTTCTCTTTTTTCTCATGGTAATAGGATAAATGTAAGGACCTGACTCTGTTTGCCCATACCCAGCTTGTGCTTAGTGTACTTGTTATTTTTTACTTAGTTTAATCTTTTAACATAATGTCTTTAGTCAATTGTACCTCTGTACTGTTATTATACATGTCTTTGTTATATATTGTTAACTTTGTTAGTGTTCATGCTTGGAGCTTTTCTCCCCGGGCCTCTACTGAAAATGGACATTTATCCAATTAGACTAGCCCGGTCAACAAATGTAAAATAAAAAAATAAATAAATATGTACTGCTGCCCTGGGTATAAGGGGTCTCCATCCAAACCCAAGAAGAGGCAACATACTGAATACAGACTTAGAGAAAATGTGTGTCAAAGTTCACACACAAAGAGAATTGATTCACTAGTGTGCCACACTTACTGCTATTGAAAGAAAAAAGCTTAATGACAACATAGTACAGTTTTCAAAAGTAATTTTAATTTTCATCTGCAGAACCTGTTTTTCCATCAACAACCAATCAACAGCTTTATATTGAGGAGCTGGATGAATCATTCAAGATATCCATTACGCAAGTTCCTTACTGGTTCACTGCTTCAATCAACCAGACACACCTTTTCAGACTAACAGTTATAGTGCTGCTTAGGCTATACCTCTTTCTCAAATGTGGAGACTTTCAGGTGGCTAGCCTGAGAACTCCTCATAACCTATCCACATTTGAGAATGTAGTGATAGGCAATGCTTTCACCTAATTGATGTCTGTCTGGCAGTTAGGGCAGTGGATTAAAGCTCCAAGTTAATGAACTGCTTCCTCAGCCCACCGTACAGGGTTTGATTCCCAGTAACACTGGCAGAATTAGTGCAGGCTATGTGCAAGGATACAGTGATGAGTATGAACAGTGTTCAGGCTCCTAGTGGGAGTGCTTGGGAAGCAGTATTCAGCTCTGAGCCCACTGCTGTTCATAATAGTGATGAATTACATTAGTAAACAGGTCAGAGAGGACCAATCACCAAAGCTGCTGTATGCAGATGATTTGAACTACAGAAACGTCCGCAATTGACAGGAGGCAAGAATGCAAAGCTGATAGCACATAGGATGAAAATGAGGTCAGACAACATAGTTATGGCAACAAATGGAGGAGCTGTTAATGAGCAAAAATGAGAAGTTATGTACCTACCATAACGTTCCATGTTAGTTGTCTACTCTCGCCTTCTTTCTTGCTTGATGGGTTCGGAGCCGATCCTCGGCTCCGACTCGGCACTTGCTAAGCTCGAGAGTCACTTTTACCAGCTCGAGGCAGCCCCATATCCCATGATGCAAGGCGGTAAGTACCCAGATCTCGTTTGATGACAAAAGGGCAATAGCACCTAGCATAATAACTTCCCAAAGGAAGGAAGAAGGAGAGAAAAAAACCTGCAGGATGGTAGAAGGACCAGCTCTGTATAGTCTTCAAAGGTATAATTCCTTGTAGAGAAAGGTCTGTCCAGGCCTGGGGGAAGGAGGGAGGGTCGCAAGAATTAAGGCGAGAGAAGACAACTAACATGGAACATTATGGTAGGTACATAACTTCTCAATGTTAAGTTGTCAATCTCGCCTTCATTCTTGCTTGATGGGACCGCGTCCCTAGCACCTCTATCCTGGGTGGCTCAATGGAACAGACTCTTGAGAACGGTAGAGCCAAAACTGTCTCTGTCCCTGGAGGCCAAATCCAATTTGTAATGGGAAACAAAAGTATGAGGAGTGGCCCAAGTGGCTGCTGCACAAATAGTGTCTAAAGGAAGTCTAGCTTGAAAGGCTGTAGAAGTAGCTAAGCTTCTGGTTGAATGTGCTTTAGGTTTCGAGCACAGCTGTTTTCCCCTGAGCCGATAAATTTCAGAGATGACAGAAGAAAGCCATCTAGACAAGGTCACTTTTGAGACAGGAAGGCCTTTCTTGTTATCAGCATAGGAAACAAAGAGTTGATCGGATTTCCTGAATTGTTTTGTTCTGTCCAAATAATATCTGAGTTGGCGGTGGACATCAAGATAATGTAATTTTTGTTCCGATCTGTTTGAATAGTTTGGAAAAAATACAGGTAGATCAATGGCCTGATTCAAATTAGTCTTTGAGGCGACCTTAGGCAAAAAGGTCGGATTAGTTCTCAATGATACTCTGTCTTTGTGGAAGACCAAATAGGGGGGGCGAACAGATAGAGCATGAAGTTCAGACACCCTCCTAGCCGATGTAATAGCAACCAGGAATAAAGTTTTCCATGAAAGAAATTTCAGGGAACAAGAAACAGCTGGCTCAAAGGGGGGAAGAATCAAGGATGTCAGCACTAAATTTAGGTCCCATTGAGGAGGAGGACTCCTGACTGGAGGCTTCAGGAGGAAAATTCCTTTCAAGAAGGCTCTACAAAGCCTGTGGGACATAATGTTGTGATCTGCGAACCCGACATGAAAGTTCGAGATAGCAGCCAACTGAACTTTGACTGTGGAAGAAGAGGAGCCCGCGTGAAAAATCTCTGCTAAGAAATCCAAAACTGCTTGAACATGGTGCAGTGAAGGGATCAATATTCTTGGCTTTAGCCCAATAAGAAAAACGTTTCCATTTGCTCGTATAAATCCTCCTGGTAGAGGATTTTAAGGAAGCTACTATGATGTCTCTAACAGGGTTAGAGATCATAGGAAGCCTGGCTAAGGAAGGAAGTGGAGCAACCATGCTGTGAGGTTGAGAGAAGGGATAGACTGGTGCAGCTGACCGGATTGGTGAATCAGAAGATCTGGCACTGGGTCCAGATGCCACGGCTGCACCAAAAGGTGACGATGGAGGAACGGAAACCAAATTTGTCGAGGCCAATAAGGAGCAATGAGAATCAATTTGGCTCTCAAAACGGTTGCTTTCTGGATAAGTTGAGGGATCAGAGGAAATGGAGGAAAGGCATAAAGAAGTCCCTGGGGCCAATCCTGGGTCAGAGCATCTCTGGGGGGATGGCCTGGCAGTGGGAAGAGAGAGAAGAAGTCTGGGCATTTGCTGTTTTGGGGAGTAGCAAAAAGATCGCAACATGGGCGACCCCATTCCAGAAAAATCTCTTCCACTATAGATTGTTTGAGAGACTACTCGTGAGGCATGAGAATAGCTCTGCTCAATCTGTCTGCTAAAATGTTGGTTTTCCCAGGGATGTGCATTGCTACCAGAAACCGATGAGAGGAGATCGCCCATTGCCAAAGTCTGAGCGCTTCTCGACACAAAGGGTAGGACTTGGTTCCGCCCTGTTTGTTGATATACCAAACTACAGACATGTTGTCTGTGTGGACTGCAATTGTCCCTAAGGGAAGAAAGTCGTTGAGGGCTTGCAACATTAAAAGCACTGCTCTCATCTCTAGGACATTTATGTGCAGGTGGTATTCGAAAGGTTGCCACGTCCCATGAACCATCCTGCCCTGATAATGCCCCCCCCCACCCGATCAGGGAGGAATCCGTGGTGACAGTGGCTACCGGGGATGGGGTTAGAAATTGTCTGCCTTGGTGAATCTGGGGAGAAGTGATCCACCAAGCAAGATGATACTTGCAAATCTGTGTCACCAGTATTTGGTGACGCATTGGAAGTTGTTGGTAAGACCACTGAGTGAACAACATCCATTGAAGAAGGCGCATATAGAAGCGAGCCAGGGGAAGAAGGGGAATGGCCGCAGCCATGAGGCCTAACACCTTTAGAACCATTCTGGCCTGTACCTTCGTGCTGGCTAGAATGATCCTGACGTGACTTTGAATGTCTGAGATTCTTTGATCTGTAAGGGTAGCTGACATCCGAACAGTGTTTAAGTTTGCGCCTATGAAAGTAATAGACTGGCAGGGCAATAAGGATGATTTTTCGGAGTTGATCGAGATGCCCAATTGAGAACAAAGATTTATTGTGTAATCCCTGGCTTGAAGAAGCTGATGCCTGGTGGTGGCTGAAAGGAGCCAGTCGTCGAGATACGGAAACACCTGGAATCCTTGACGTCTCATGTGATCCGTGACCACTGCCATACATTTGGTGAACACTCTGGGGGCTATAGTGAGACCAAAGGGCAGGGCTCTGAACTGGAAATGACTGGACCCCAGCCGAAAGTGGAGAAATCTCCTGGAGCGTCTGTGAATTTTTATGTGATAGTACGCATCCTGAAGATCTATTGAGCACATCCAGTTGTCCTTCTGTAAGAAGGGCAGAATTGACTGAAGAGTGACCATTCGGAATCTTGTCTTCCTCACAGACTTGTTGAGTCTGCTGAGATCCAATATTGGTCTCCAGTCTCCCGTCTTCTTGGGGACCAAAAAGAACCTTGAGTAGATTCTGGGCTCTGAATGATCTGTTGTAACTGGCTGAATGGCTCTTTTTTGCAGAAGTTTTAAGACTTCTAACTCTGCAATTTCCCTTAGACAGGGTGGTACATCTGGAAGGGAATTTGAGTGAGAGAAAGGACTTTCCTCGAAAGGAATTTTGTAACCCTCGGATATGATCGACTGTACCCATCTGTCTTGAGTGAGGGAACGCCAGGCTTCTGGGTACAGCGATAGTCTTCCCCCGACTGCCTCCAAGGATGGACAGTCGGGCAACATCTCAGGGATGCTGAAAGGGCTTGTCAGAGAGAGGCTCTCTGCTTCCCTGGTTCTGCGGACCCCCTCTGCCTCTGGAGCGGCGTCTGTTATTGTTACCCCCTCTGCCTCTAGGGGTAAACTGACCACGTGAATCCGGCGTGACTCCTTGGGATTTGCGAAACCACATTTTGCCACCCTTCTGTCCTTTGGGGTAAGGTCTAGAAGGGGTGGAAAAACGGACCCCTACGGCAGAAAGAGTCTTGCCATCCTGCTCACACCTGGTCAACGTTTCCTTCACTTGAGGGCCAAACAAAGCTGAACCATCAAAGGAAGAGTTAGTGAAGGACGCCTTAAAGGGATCTGCAAAATTACAGAGCCGCATCCAGGCTTGGCGTCTAAGAGCCACACCTGTACCTGCAGCCCTACTCGCTCCATCTGCTGCATATGATATCAGTCGCATGGAGGAGTTAGCAATAGAATTAAGGGTTCCTAGCTGCAAAGCAATTTTTTCTTGAGCCCCTGCAGCTGTCGGATCCTGTACTACTTCACCTAGCTCCTTAAGGATATCCCTCTGGAGTCTGGTGAAGTGACATAGGTAGTTCAGCGAACGCATAGCAAAGGTCGCTGAAGAGAACATCCGCTTACCATACCTATCCATAGTCCTGGAGTCCTTATTAGGAGGATGGACAGGAATGGAAGGATCTGCAAGTTCCTTTTTAGTGGCAGCCGCCACCACCATGGCATCAGCAGGGACACCTTTCGTGAAGAATTGCTTGTCCGAAGGGGCAGTAATAAATTTTGAAGGCCTCCTAGGGACTGGCTCTACAGAGTCAGGAACAGCCCAAGCCTTTCGAGCAATCATCTGCATAAGGGGGTCGAAAGGCGGAGACACCCAGGAGGTGGAGGGCCGAGATCCAAACGCCTCCAGGTATACCGACTCATCCTCAGAGGGATTATTGGAGGCCAGTTTCCTCTGTTTAAGGAGTTCTAGGATGTCTGAAAAAGAGACATCCTCAGAGGGGGATCTTGGGGATCCCTCCGACTCATCTAAGTCGGTATCTGAAGTGATAGACTCAGGGGAGTCTACGTGTTTCCTCTTACAGGTCCTCTTGCGCGGAGGATCCCCTGACTGATCAGGAGAATCCTCGGAAGAGGGGGTTCTTCCCAGTGGGGAAACCTGAGGCGGAGGATCTCTGGGTCCGGGAGCAAGAGAAGTGGCAGAGATATCGACAGGCACCATAGAGGGAGGAGCTAAGGGAACAGACTGCTGGCTGAGTCCAGTGGCCAGCACACTCTTCATCACCTCAAAGGCTCCCCTCCCAGGGAGGTCTGAGAGAACCCGTTCCGAAGAACCAGGAACTCCAGGGTCCACCGATAGGGAAGGCTCCGAGGCAGATGTCGGAGCCGAGCTCACCAAGGCCGAGGCTCCAAGGGAAAGAGTGGGGTCAGACAAGGGTCCGATGCCACTCACCCCCTCGGAGGAGACCAGGGAAGCCCGACCACCGAATCCCTCTAAGGAAGGTCTCGAAGAGGAGATAAGAGTAGAGGCTGAAGGAGCAGAAGGGAGTATCTGTCCTTCAGCCGTAGCAGAAACCATTCCCGAAGACTCCAACTCCAACTCCAAACTCTGGGGTAGAGTCGAAGGAGGAACTGCAATGGGGTGTGGACTAATAGTCGTCTGTTGAGACGGACTATGTAGCATCTGGGCTAGTGCCTGTGATTTTAATAATCTACTGACCACTCTCTCTAAATCATGGTCAGAAAGCCTGGATGACCTGGATGATCGGCTCCGATGGCTCCGTTCCGAGAGGAGAGGAGATGTCGGAGCCGAGAGTATCGGTTCCAAGGAAGGGGACCTAGACCTCTTCCTCGAAGGAACCATCGGAGCCGACGAAACCATAGAAGCTGTCGGAGACGATAACTTTTTGGCACCGACAGAAAGTTTCGATGCATCGGCTCCGGCCGGAGCCGATACAGACATAAAAGTAAGGGTGTCGGAGCCAATCGGCGCCGACACCGAAGCCTGAGCCACATGGTGATCGGAACCGATCGGAGCCGACACCGAAGTGGCCGAACCAGAATTGGCACCGGTAGCCATCGGTGCCGAAGGTTTGTGCAAACCAGAATCGGCTCCAGCCGGAGCCGATCTCGACTCTGAAAGAGTCGGAGCCGAGGCTGCAGGCTTGGACACAGAAGCCTGGGCCTTGGAAGACTTAGAAGTCTTAGATGGAGCCGACTTAGCCGGAGAGCCCTCCGGCTTAAGTAGGCCCCTCAAAATAAGCTTATTTCTCCTTTCCTGCAGGACTCTCTGGCTAAAAGAATGACAAATCGCACAGGAGTCCTGCAGGTGGAGAGGTCCCAGGCAGTATAAGCAAGAAGTGTGACCGTCTGTCAGAGACATCTTCTGACAGCACGAGTCACACTTCTTAAAGCCTGAGACCCTTTCCTTAGACATGGTGTAAAAACACACACACACAACACCTGTCCAAGAAATATTACAATCCCAAAAAAGAGAAAAAAACTATTCTCTCACAAACACACACACACCCTAACAAGGGGGGGATGGGATGGGAAAAGGCCTGACTAAAAACTTTAAGGAGAGAGGGAATTTTAGTCAGAAAAGGACTAAAACTAGTCTAAACTATTAAAATTAAGTTTAAAATTAACTTTAAACTGAAAAAGGGGCAAAACCAGTAGTGTATAAATCACTTACCAGGAGCTGGTAAAAGGAGGACCTCATCAGCGAAGCGGCAAACGAGATCTGGGTACTTACCGCCTTGCATCATGGGATATGGGGCTGCCTCGAGCTGGTAAAAGTGACTCTCGAGCTTAGCAAGTGCCGAGTCAGAGCCGAGGATCGGCTCCGAACCCATCAAGCAAGAATGAAGGCGAGATTGACAACTTAACATCATATACACCGCACTGAGAAATTACTGTCATAGCCCACACTGCATTCAAATAATATTTCTCCTCTCGCTAGAAAATATTACTTGCAAACCCCATATCACATGCACTTTCATCTTCTAGCATACTGATTTACTTTATCTATTCCCACAACAGGTACATGTGCTGTAGACAGAGTATAATACTAATGCTAACAACTGCTTGTTTAGTAAGTACATTGCTTTGGTTCCAACTCGGTTTTTTACCAACTTGAAACAAGTCAGGAGTAGATTATTCATTTTCTCAAAGTGTCACCTAGTCAAGATGGGTCTTCTGTAACAGTACATCCTTTTCCATGCCTGGTAAAACCTGTCTTGTAACAGATATTTAGATACCTAAATGTCATTTTAATTTCAGACTTCATATCCTTCAGAAAATGCATGTTTATGCAAAAACCTGTCATTCTATTTACTTTCTAAGTTTATAAGGAAGCTAGACTATCTCATGCAGGATGAACTCAGATCCCCTACACAACATGGCTTCTGTTCTTCAGTACTAGCACTGCCCTTTTAACCTATATAGATACTGTCAGTAAAGCTAGAGAAAACAGCAAACTTGTCTCTTCCTTATTTCTAGACTTGTCTAAAGACTTTGACACAGTTTGCTTTAGCAAACTTGTACTTCAAATGTCCTCACTAGGTATCTCTCAAGTTCCAGCCCACCCTTCTGTGGTTCAAAAGCTACCTGTCCAATAGGTATCAGTCCACACTCTCTCCTTACCTCCCCTCCCAGTAACCACTGCTGTATCACAAGGCTCTATCATTGGTCTCATCCTCTTTAACATTTTCACCAACACCCTCTTTACTTCCACAAAACAGGCCTCCCTAATACAATATGCAGATGATTCCACTTTCATTCACACATCTGACAACATGGTACACCTCCAAAAAATTAGTGAGGAAGCTTTAACAGCCACTGAAACATGGCCTCATAACTCACAGCTCATGCTCATCTGAAAAAAGACCAAATTACTACTTTTTTCCCCCCCAAATCCCTCTTTCTTATGAGAAAAACAAGATTTAAAATCCTCTCTTTTGATAATATAAGCACTGAAGTCACTTCTCATAGCAAAGTATTAGGAGTGATAGTGGATGATAATCTTACATTCGACCTGCATATACAACGTTGCATCAGAAAACCTCATCAAAAACTAGGGATGCTTTACAGAGCCAAACATTTTCTTATCGACACAACTAAAACTACACTTGCCATTACTTATCTACTCGCCACACTTCTTTATGAAGATCCCGTCCTTACTGACCTCCAGGCTTCACAAAAATTAAAACTTGAGCAATGCTATAACAACGTTGCTAAATTTGCATCACATGCCCCTTTCAGAGCCCACCACAGTATAGCACTGAAAAGCCTTAATTGGTTATAACTGCCACATTAACTAACATATACACTTCTTACCACCTGTAAAATTATCCAGCATCCATCTGCCTGTCCAGCACTAAAAACATTCTACACAACTATGTTCCCAGTCAGTCACTGATCCAGTGACCAAAAACTTCTGTCTGTCTACAAACCTAGCAAATTTGCTGGGCATTGTCTGCACTCACACAAGGTTGCTAAGGCCTGAAGCCCTTACCTGTATCTATCAGGTCTTTACCCTCTCTCCCATCTTTCAAAATCACTCTGAATGACCACCTAGCTAAAATCTGGCTCTGTTCTTGCTCAAAACCAGTACCTTCTCATTCCTTATACCGCCATACTCTCCCTTCTTCACTTATTTCCTTACTGCTATCTAATTCTCTTCCCTGACTTTCTCTCTAAATGCACCAGAAGCCTGTTTTTCCCTCACTTCATATTGCAATTCCTATTTGTTTTATACTATCTTATCTTCAGTTTCTCTACAAACTGTCTAAAATTTCTCTAAATATTAAATTATTGTCATATTCCTTGTGTTGATCCTTAATCAATGTTTTATATTATGTCTAATTTGTTATTATTTGAACTGCATATGTTTTTTATTTTTTTAAGATTGTAAAATTATTTTTCTTAAAATGTTTTGTAATAATTTGGAGCTTTTCTCTCCAGGCCTCCACTGAAAATGGGTTTCTACTCAGTTGGACTTTCATGATAATCAAATAAGAACAATATTTAAAATTTGTCCCTTCGACCCCATCCCATTGCTATTGGTTTTGTTAAGAATTATTGAGCAAAGAAGTTGAGAGGTATTTGTGCACACATCAATAAATTATCCATGAAAAACCAAGAGCTCACTTCCCAGTGCAGAGTGAGAAGCTGACGCTTTCAAAACCAAGTTCAAGAAGAACTTAATTCCTCAATGCAGACTGAAACGGTCTCCCCCCACCCCCACCCCCGTTCAGTGACATGGCAGACAAATCAAACAAAAAAATACAGATCTGGGGTTTGTAGACTAAAGTAATCAGGAAAAATGCACTCATGAGTAGAATTCTCATGGAGTCTAATTTGGAGACTAGAACTCTCATATACAACCGAGATTGTAGCACCAGTGATGTCACTAATGTCAGTGATGCTGGTGCTGGACACAATTGGTGTCAAGAGGAAAAGGAATTAAATTGTAATTTCATTTAAAAGAGGCCACTCAGAATGTCATGCCTAAATGCAATATTCTCAAATTTCAGTCAAATACTGGACAGTTGGAAAGTGTTGACTACGGCTACATACTGTCCATCTGTCAATCAAGCCTCAAGTGATAGAAGGTTTAACATCTGTTAAAGTAGTTTGTCAGTATTTAAGCAGGTGGTGGCAACCTTCAAAGAACAAATGCTTCCTATTATAAAATACCAAAAGTCCCTTACTACAACTAGATATACTGTCACTCTGCATACTAATTACCTAAGTACAATGTAAGCACACTCAAAATATCCAATCTCTGCTGTAAAAACATAGCTGCAAATAGATTTTTCTTCTAAAAAGAAATTTTATTACTTTTTCCTAAGCTGCCTCTACCTGCCAACTGAGACTTGGCAGCACGGTTCCTATATGCAATTGGACTGTCAGGATCAGATGACAAGGAACTTGTCTTGACGGTTCAATCGTGTTTGAGGACTGATATTTTCCAAGCTGTAGAAAAAAAGCTGTATAGCAGAGCGGAAGGCTAAAGAAATCAAGTGTACTGCCAAAATGGTATGGTTGAGAGATAATTGTTAATGGGGGAGCTTTAACTCCCCTAGCCCCTCCTGGTAAATCTGCCATTGAAATTGTCAGAGTAGCTAGAGCGAAAATCGGCATACACTGTACTACTAAAAGTGGAGTTGAGAGGGATGTCTTAAAGTATAAGTAGTTTTCAGAAGTAGGGAGCACGTGCCCCTGTGCCAAGGCTTAAATCCACCACTGCAAGGGCAGCTAGCCTGGTACTTACCTATGAATCTAAGTACGGAAGTCCTACAGGTAATGTGGGCTTTGTGTCGAACAGTGAACACCAGTGTGGAAACTGTGTCAGTGGCACAGGGGGAACAGCATCCATCCTTACAACTGGTAACCCAGACTTGATTAGCACTCTGGATCCTAGGTGGCAGCTAGTTTAAGTGCAATGAAGCAACAGTAAGTCAACCTTTTCCTGATAAAGAGGATGTGAGTCCCTCATCTGCATGTTCACCCCACTTAGTGAAAACTAGTGAAAGTTAAAGATGCAGGGAATAGTCATACCAGGTATATTTATAAATATGAAAGCCAATAGCATAGCTATGTGTTAATTTTAATTAACAGTTTGTTAGTTAACTAATTGTATGCAGTTGTTTACAACTATAGATTTCTCATTCAAAGATAATGAACATTTCAATACAAAAAAATGAACTGGCACATTTTTCACGGAGGCTTACAAGAATCTTTATCAGACCAAGCGGACTAAAATTACATCATCACTTATCTGCACAGTCTTACACTTTTGGCTGTGTGACAGCTACAATTTTTCCATTTCTTTTAATGGTACTTCATGTGACTTCCACTCTGTTTTTAGCATTACATATCATTGCACTCATCAGACTAATTGTAAAAGTTCTACAGTCTGGCAGCTGACACAGAGGATTAAGGCAACAGGCTGTTAACAAGTTGTTTCCTGTGGTCAAGAGTTTGATTCATTCAGCCTTTATTTACTTCTGTGTGACCTTGAGTAAGTCACTTAACAACACATTATTTTGGGACAATTGGAAAATTGGGCTAGGCTCCTCAATAGTTTCCTGTACTGCAAACCTAGTAATTACTTATGAAGCTAAAACATGAGAGTACCTGCTAAATATGGTGTCATTTGGGTGATGGTTTCTACAATGCTTTGGTGTTTCACTACTAGCTGGTCTTTAATCCAGCCTTGTTTATAACATACTGCAGCATTGGTACTTTAATTACTATGGAATAAAGTATCCAAATGACACAAAATCTAGCATGCAGTCTCATGCTCTTGGGGTAAGAATTTTCATAGCAAGCCTTTTGGATACTTATGCTTGCCTGTATAATAACGCTCACTCATTAGGAACTTGCTTTTGCCATTAGGCTGCATATATTAGGCATTCATGTTTAGGTGGGGATTAGTCAGCTCATGTTATTATAGGTTCATAGGTAAATACAAGGCTATCAATCTGTAGACTATTACAAGCCTAGCCAGTAACCAGAGGCCAGAATCAAACCCTGCACCTTATATTTCTAAGATAAACTCTCCCCATATCAGGGAACTGGCCAAAATGAAAGCAAAATAAATAAATAAATAAAATATTGAACAGACAGTGAAAAGCCTAGAGCCTTAAACTTTGAAACTGAATTTGAGAGTCCCATACCATCCCAGAAGTGACTTTTTTACTTATTTTATTCTCTAGACTGTGCTAGTACTTATTTAAAAAGTACTTTTTGTGCTGGTACAGTTGGATCCCCTGTGGAAGAAGGGGCTACTGGCATTGTTTGTGGGTCTGAATTACTATTGATTCCTTAGAAGTGTTAACATTAATTGGCCTGCATGCTCTTATTCTGAGCTTCAGACTTGTGCGTTTGCAGAGCAGACACTGCTGTTCTATTGTGCTCAGCTACAACACAATAAATTTCCCTTGAATTCTGATGATGGGTTTAACTTGGAAAACTGTCTAACACTATCTTGAAATGCAGTGCTTAGCTCAGTGGTTTTGTGGAGTATACAAAACAGTACTGAATTGCATACCACAGCACAAAATATGTGTCTTGTTATCTGTTCTGATCCCCCTAAACCCTACTCACTGGATTAGATGACACTAGTGCTTGTCTGTTCCTAGGCTTGGTTGATTGTGCCAGTAGTTTGTGGCACCACCTGTTGATTTAATACTGTTAATTAGTGTACCCTGCTGTATATTTCTCTACAATGGCTGAATGTTTACTGTCCAGATGTAGTGTATTCTTGCTGTGTTAGTATCACACACTTTATTGAATTACTTCTACTTTTCTACACTGTATTTAATGCTATGGTACCTTAGCCTGTTGTGAATGCCTGATTATTGTGATGAGGCATCCGTACTATTGTACCCAATGTCTGTTATAACATTATGCTTATTGTATTAACCATTTCTTGGAATAAGGTGTTATCTAAGACTTTTGGAATATTGTGATGTGGCATCCATGCTTGCTGCTTTACTCTACACCAATAAATTGGTAATGCGTTGATCATCACATTGGAATCCCTGTCTGTTGTACAAACATTCTTATATTATTACATTTCTTGGTTTATTGTGTTGTGACATCTGTGTCTTCTGCACATTTAATACTTACAGTATTATAATGCATTGTGTTGTACTGCATTGACCTGTATTGAGCTATACTATATTGAATTGTAAGTATCTCCGTATATAACATACGTTTGCTGTATTGTGTTATATTACGCTGTTCTGCACTGCTTTCACTGTCTGTTTATATATTGTGCAGTTTCCCTTCCACTCTGGATAGACCAAGATAAAAAACAAAATTACATAACATATGTCATCAGGTACTTCTAGATCAGTCCTGAGTCCTCAGTCTGTCTCTACCTCATTTGATTCTAGTCTGCTAGCGTTGGGCACATTGAAACAGTGCACAAACTGCCACAAACTTATTGAAAACCATGTCTTATTACATAAATGAATCCATGTGTAAGAGGGGTAAATACTTATTAAAGCTTGATGCAAACCTTTTCAGTACTCATACTAACACCAACAATTTCCTAAGCTGAAGTGTTTACACAAATCACTTCTAAAAACACAAAGGCTTCCTAGATGCAAAACATCCATTCCATACCACATTGTTTCTTCCAGCTGTAGCACAGCTAAGAGCTGCCAGAGTGAATTGTCCAGGCCCTAGAGTCTACAACAGCAGTTCAATCACCACAGTACTGTATCTGATATTGGTGACTATGTATTGTGCCATACCAATGCACCAGTCAAAAGACTGAGCAACATCAGGGCAACAGTCAGTTGCTTCTCAAGTGCTAACATTCCCATCACATTCTGGTGAACGATAGATTCCCATTCCCAGCACCTACAAATAATGAAGTAGATATTAAACTAGAGTTCATATCACTTGACCCAAACATTATTATTCTAGGGGATTTTTACTATGCCTCCGCAAATTGGCACACCTCTATCTCTACAAATAAATATGCACAATGTTTCCTCAACTTTATCAGTGCAGACTCTCTTGATTAAATAGTACTACAATCAGTCAGAGGCAGCAACATGCTCAATCTTTTTCTCACCAACCCAGCCGCAGTCTGCTCCTTGCACATAGTCAAACCCTCATTAGTCAGATCAGATCACAATGCTGAATTATTTACCATGCAATACCAGTTTTGGGTGGCATCCAACTCAGCTATCCTTAGAGACATTCCAACTCAGCTATCTTTAGAGACATTATTCAGGCATATTTTCCTTCCATGACCACATAGCAAGTACCGCCATATTTCCCTAGAATTTTTGCTCCCATCTCAACTCTTGCATAGAAGTTCATATTCCTGTACACCACAAACACAGTACCAGGGTTAAACAAACTGCTCTAGTGAGCTCACCTATAAACAAATTTACAGTAATGGGAAAAAGGTCACGACCCTAAAGAAAATAACATTATCTCAGTGTGCAAAATCAACTTTAGAAGGATTAACAAGCAAATTATAAATTAAAAATGTATACATAGCAAAGGACAATCAAAAAGCTTTCCTTAATTATTTAAATACCCTCAGAAATAATACTCATCATTCCACTAAGCTTATCTCTAAAGGCATTACCCACTGAACCCCTGAAAATACACTAAACATCACTGAAGATAAATTCGGGCTGTTTCCTGGTCAGTATGAAAGCCCCCCTTTCAGACCTCTTCCTTAAACTATTCAGTGGCAGCCTGTCTGCCGGATATATAGCTGATGCCTAGAGAACAGCTGAAGTTCTGCCTGTGGCAATTACAGACCTAGTAGCATCAGCAGCTTTGTTTGAAAGGTGAGGGAATCATCATGGATCTCATCAACAGTGGCATAAGATGAGGGCAACTCTGTGCATGCGGCTTCCTAAATTTAACTAAGGTGTTTGATACTATACTACCCTCTGGCATCATTCACAAACTGGTCAAACTCAATATAAATCCCTAAGTAACCCACTGGATTGGAAACTGGCTCACTGGTACAACCCACGCTTTTACTGCTGGTGGTACACTATCCTATCACCAATGGTGCAATCCCAAGGTTTTGAATGAAGACACTTCTATTTAGCATTTCATTTGCTAATGTCAACATGAAACTAAAAATTTTGTCTGACCAAGCTCATGGACATTTGCAACTTTGGAGCCATCACAAACTCCCTTCTAAACACTCATCTCCTCCAACAGGGAGTAAGTCAAACAAACTTGTAGCATCATGATCATGCTCTAAAGCTGAATGTCAAAAAATGTAACATCATACAGTTTGGGAAAGCGGAAGTTTCACACACCTTTCAAATAAACAACCCCTCCTATAATAATGCTCCTATCCATTGTTGGAAAGCCTTCTACTTCACCTAACTGATTACTAAGTTTATTAAAAGGGGTCATCATTCCTCTCTACTTGTTCCTCATAAGGCCCAAACCTAGAATACAGTTTGCTGTTTGACATGCTACTGTCCTGGACCCTAACCCAGCTTGAAAAATCACAGTGGTTCCTAACGAAAATCTATTGGGCATAAACTATCAAGAGTATCTAAGTTAATCAAGAGTATCTAAAATCCTCATATGGTGATCTATACCTGTCCTCTAAAGATGTGAACAAACAAATCTTACTCGATCTAATGTATAGCTGCCATACTGGTAGCAATACAAATAGAAGAGCAATAGATCAAAATCTATACTGAATCTGAAATAAGACTTGTTGGACTGACAGATATATCTCCTAAAGAATCCCACTTTTGTATAACAAGGTATGCTTCTCACTATCTCCAAACATAACTTAAATAAATGGATGGGAAGCTATAAAGTTAACCTGTGCATAGTCCCCTATCCCTTATGGACAGTAAAAGTAAATAGATGGGGGTACCACTAGGAATGCAGTGGTTAGGCTTCAAATGACGTAACTGGTCTATTGCCTAATAGCAGCCTATAAACCTATGGGCATAGGCAAGCAAACAGTATATGCCATATATTTTTTAAATATTTTATTTATTTTTTGCAATGTATTGTACTAGAAATTAAATTAATAAATGCCATATTAATAATGGTTTACACTTATAAATTTTGTTAAATAGCTTTTTTTCAGAATACCTGCTTGGTTAGATTATTAATTCATTTGCTTTTTTTTTTTTTTTTTGCTTAAGCTTGTCATTTCAGAAGATTCTTTTCTGAACCACTAAAAAGTATACTGTCCAGAATATGAATCATCTGGGGTTAAAGGGGATTATGTTTGTGGGGCTACATGTACTGTGGAAGCTAATATACAATTTCAAACATCTGAACTATTGCCTACAACAACACAGCAGTAATTGAGCAATTCAGCAATACTATATGTTACAGTTATATGAGCCCGCACAGCAAACCAGTATGAAAGTATAAAGCCTGCAGGACACGTGGTAATTTCCAGAGGTCTTAATGTGGTCCTGCTTAGTCCTGTTTTTATTCTCTCAGAGACATGTAGGTCATGAAACTGCATAAAATGTTTATGCTGCCTATCAGTTGAAAGGAATACAGAGCTACAGTGGTTTACCACACTGTGATTGTGATAATAAACTTTATGCTTTCTCCTAAATAACCTGATAGTATTGATGTCTTACCATAAACCGCAAGGGAGTTTTGTTCTCATGAGCAGCAAACATGATGTTGAGAGTACAGACAACATGACGTTGAGAGTACAGACAACAGAAGGACCTGGCAACATAAGTGAGACCATTTTGACCTTTTATCATTCTGAGAAAGGGTGCATCTAACTGATGGCATGAAGTCAGGTGGTCTGTATAAGATTATGCAATAAAATGTAGATGGTCTCTTACTGAGCACACATGTCCTAGGTTGTGCTAAAGGTGATGCATTTTTCTTGTATACACAGTTAGGCATTGCTGAATAAAACTAACTGTAGACAGGCACTGCCATACTACCTACAAGGTATTGTATGAGGTGCAATATGTAACCTAATACTTTGTTTTAGCAAAATAATTAAAATGAAATGATGAAGAGGGGGTAATCTATGTTACCTTTCATTTGGGTGCAAAGCATTCACAAGGAATGGGAATGTGATGCTGAAACAAAGATAGAAAGGTATGATTTCTGTATGTTTACATAGTTGCATACTGTATGAAAGGATATTCAAAGCAATGGAGGATATGGATACTACCAGTTCAACGTTTCTGGTCCAACCAAGAAAGTAAAACAGAAACTGACCTACTCAGATTAATTAAGAACAGATAAAGCCTTGTAACATTTATTTTGCTTTGGTCAGAAGAGAACAGTTTGGAGGGTGCATACATATATAATCAGCAAAAGCACTTATTTGAAAGTAGCTTGGGCAGTTGAAAACACATATTATGTTAAACACTGAGCTTCTACTAACAAAATAGCCACTAATCAGTTATTATGACTCAAAACATGGCATTATAAATGTGTGTCAGAAGCAGATGACTTAGAGATTAACTGATGAATGATGTGATACAGCTTGCATAATATTGCTTTATTTTTCTTCTCACCATGTAACATTTCTTGTAAGATACAAAGCAAGAAAAGCACATTTTTCCACATCAAAGTAATGTGAAATTTGACATGACATCTTTATTGAGGTTGGGATTCTCATAAAAATAAGAAGTCAGGATTTCTCAACAATGTAGTTAGATACATTTGGTTAAATGTTTGCAAGCAAGCGGACAAGAGCTGATTTCCTTTAACAGTTGTGGTAGATCTGACAAACTGGTTGTTTTGATTATATCATTTCAAGTTTTCAGTAATTGCCCATAGTGTGCTTATATAATCCAAGGCTAAAATAAAACCAAGTTCATTACAGCTCTGTCAGTTTTCTACAAAGCAGACACCTTGATTTCAAATCACACACTAATACTGCAAGTGAATAAAATCCCCCTTACCTGAAGATGACATCGCCGAGACGAGCTCCCCGAAACTTTAGTTTAATGAATGATTACATTGCTGAAACTTTTCCCACGATAAGTATCCAGTTGGCTAACATGGGGAAGTTAGTCCTTTTCCTCACTGTAGTGTGTTCCTGGAGTTAGTATATTTAGTAGGGTGGTGTGGGGGGCATAGCCCCCCACCTGGGTGGGTTGGAGATAGTACAGTGTATTCCTTTATTACATGTTGGTCAACTGGATACTTACTGTGGGAAAAGTTTCAGCAATATGATCATTCGTAAAACTAAGGTTTCAGAGATCTCGACTCAGAGATGTCATTTTCAGGTAAATGGGATTTTGTTCATTTGAAGTATACCCAGTTGTAATATCTGAATGCTTGCTATAACACTCAATAAGCAACAAAGATACCAAGGGTGGGTTTTGAGCCTCCATGAAACCTTTACTTTGTTTCTAAAAAGAAGAGTACCAAATTAATTGCAATTCCTGTAGTTATGAATTACCATACTTAAGGATATATATGGACATATTTTTAAATAAGAAACTATACCTTCTTTATATTCATTCTAGGAGGCAGCCTATACTACATTGGATTGATCATTTTAATTGCAATAAATTTACAACCACCATGTCATAGGCTCTTGCATATCAAATAATACTTTTTTATATCAATAAATGCAAATGTTTAGGCCATAGAATTACAATCAACACTCAGACTGTGCATTTTTCTGTCTGGTTACTTCTATGATCCTATGGATATGGAATATTTAAAAGGACCAATCACTCTGCACATTTAACTACTTCTGTTGCTGGCTGCAAACTTTTCTACCACTTTGTTTTTATTCTTACTCAGTCTCCTACCTTCAGTTCTGGCAAATATGCTCTACATGACATATCTGCCATATATAGATTATTGCTTGGTCTGTATTTCATTTCCAGAGCATAATTCTGTAGATTATTAATGTACTATGTAATCCCAGAGGCATTTTATAGAAAGACAAAGGTGTAAAGTCTGTTTCTACCTGCACTTCTTTACTACATATGCATTCATCAAATGATTCACATCATACAATATTGCTAACACTTATTTTTCTATTAGAATATATCTTTGTGTGCACATATAAAAATGTTTTGACACAAAAGCAACAGGTACATGCTCTTGTAGGATTACAGCACCTATACCATTTCAACCAGCGACTACTAATGACACATCTGCTTATTCATGATATAGTAATGCAACATTAGTGCTCCTTAACAGCTTTTTTGAGGATTTCACAACTCTCTTCTTGTTTATAGCCACACTACCAGGTTGCATCTGGATCTAACAGTTTTATTAGATGCATACTTACCTCAATTACATTAGGGCAAAACTTTGCAAGATACTGCATCATTCTTGGAAACCTCTGTAATGCCAGCTTGTCTTCTGAATATGGCATTCACACAATATCTTTGACTTCCTCTATGTCAGGCTTCAGTTCTTCTGACATTAGAATGTGATCCCTATATTTCCGACTTGTCACTCATATATATTTTACATTTGCTGTTACTTAATTTTAAATTATGGCTTCCCAATGTTTTGACAAGCCTCAAGTAGCTGAGGTTTCAACCAGATGAAACAAACTGGCAAAGCTGTAATCACATTAATTGACCTGCAGTAATTTCATACTGAAAATGCAAACAAGGAGTTTCAAAGTAGAGAATAATAAAAGATTCACTGAAATGTGTCTAGTTCACATTTGATCAGGTTTAGCAAAAACAAAATGATGCTATCTAAAGCAATGTAACAACTATATCAGTCTTTTGTCATACTCTCCTTGTATCTGACCCCACATAAATAGATCACAGTTATATTTACAACATTGTTAAGCCTTCAGTTACCTGTGCAGCTACTGCTCTTTGGAACTCCTCAAGTACTGGCGAAATACTGACTAGAAGTCTATGGAAACCTTGTCATACTAAATATGTATATTACTCAATAAGAAAGAGAGAGTCATTACTCAACAGTTGCTTAATATTTGGAATACATTCCCTCTGCAAATAAAACAGTATGATACACTATGTTCTTTCAAATTAGACCTGGATAACTGAATGGGTATTCATAAATTAATTACAGGCATGACCAGCATGGCCCACTTTGAAAACACATAGAGGGAGAGAGCGAGAGAGTCTAAGAAAGGAAATGTAAAAGCATAATGGTTGCAAAATTCACTAGCCTTAAACTTCTTATTTTTTCTATGTATACAATATGGCACTTTCTTCCTCCACTTTTATCTGACACAATCCCTGTTTGTCTTCTAGCACTGAAAGTTAAGTACCAGGCATTGTTGAGACCACTTTTTAGCTATAAGTAGCAGTGCTCTGTTTTGATCACAGTATTCACATCTTACAAATCATGGCAGCTGTGAATCATCTCTTGCCTTTCACCAGTAATCAAACTAGTCAACCATTATGGTAGTTCATTACTTCTTAATGACACCTAGAATTTCCCTTTGATTCAATTCCTGCTCAGTTCTGTTGCTATGTGCATTATTAGCATAGCATGATTGCATGTGATGTTCACCCATCAAACATCCTAAGCTTATATTTAAATCAGAATATTGTGAGATATTATTCCAAAGAGTATGCGCAGTATTCAAGATTTACATAAACCATGTCACTGTTTGTAAATGTGTATGGGAACACAGTCTGGCTCATTTAGCTTTTACACTATCAATTCATTTTACCATTCCTAGATTACTGCAAGCCACACAAATCAAAATATTTTGAAAATTATTTTTTTCAGTGATTATATTGTGATTTTATCAGAAACAAGATATTGCACTCCTTATTTATAGTCACATGTCAGTAGCTTTTGGTCATTATTGGCTTTATGTCCTGAATACTTTACCATTGTCCACACAATTCTTTATTCAGTGTATTTTAGCCCTAGTGCTTCAAAGGTATGTTAAGATACCAGCTCCCATGGATCAGAGGGATGTATCCCTGACTACAATGCAGAAGATCCATGTTTGATTAGCTGGACAGGCAAGGGTGGAAGCAAGATCCACTTTTGCTGGGAAAACCTCCAGTCTGGTCAGGCACCAGGGAATTCCCTGCCCCTTCTACCAGAACTGACAAGAGTGGTTCTCCCTTAACCTCCAAGACAATGTGTAACCCCCAATCTATGGTGGCTGTAGGGACTAGACCAGAGGAAGCCAAGGGAAAAGACCAATGGTCTGAGGAACCAGAAATGGCCACAGAGGAGTCACCCATCTGAGGCTAAGGCACTTTAGCAGCCTGCTGTAGTAGCAAAGGCTGCTTATTAGTTTCCTTTTTGTGACTAGAAGAAGGAAGAACTGAGAAACTAGTAGGCTGTTCCACAGGTAAGCTGAAAAAGATAATTTCTGGGGAAGTTTGGCAGTAATGGTCGTTACAACTGGTAAGAAGTACAAAAGTCACTTTTCCCAGCAGTAATGGTCATTACAACTGGTAAGTAGTACAAAAGTCACTTTTCCCAGCAGTAATGGTCATTACAACTGGTAAGTAGTACAAAAGTCACTTTTCCCAGCAGTAATGGTCATTACAACTGGTAAGTAGTACAAAAGTCACTTTTCCCAGCAAAACACACACAAAAACACATACACACACACACACACACACACACACACACACACACACACACACACACACACACATGCAGAGATAAGCAATTTAAATAAATATTTGCCTCATATTTTTGGTCTTTTCCTCATAAAATTTGTGGTTTTCTGACAAATTATTTGGATGAACTGAGGATTGAAGTCCCTAAATAATGACATTCATTGAAGTTTCAGACTTCAAATCCTTTAGGAAATGTATATTAACACAAATCCTGTTACTCTAGCAACTTTCTAAGTTTCTAAGAGCAATTTTTAAAATCTGTCCTTATTTTGGGGCCTTTGTCACCCCATTTTATCAGGCTTTGTCCAGATTTCTTGCACTAAGAGGTTGAGAGGTACTATAAACGTGTTCAATCAAATTGCATTTCACATTTAATATAGGAGCCACGAGAACAACACAATGATACAAAAAAGTAATAAACACAGGCTTATGTTACAATATAGCAACAATATTAATGGGGTCTGCGAAATAATTAAACAAAACTGGAAAATCCTGTTAAGTGAGGATAGATTCAAAAATATAGTGGATAAAGAACCAAACTTTGGTTTTAGACGCAACAACAACTTGAAAGACATGTTGTATAAAGAACCAGGAATGAAAAATAAAACTAGGTTAACATCAGAAATAACAGGTACTTTTCCTTGCAGGCACTGTAAGACTTGCTTTGTGATTAGTGATAAGAATAGCTTTGTTCACCCCATAAACAAAAAGGAATATATATTTAAACTATATGCAGACTGTCACACAGAAAATGTGGTATATTTAGCGGTGTCAATCATACCCCAGTTACTATGTAGGGAAAACCAACTGTAAACTGAAAATTAGAATACAGCATCACTTGTACAGTATTAGACAGAAAGATGGACGTAATGCTCTGTATGTGCATACTTCTAAGAATCCAGCACACACCTTTAAATTTATGGTTATACGGGTTACTCATATGAGTAAATGGGGGCATAGTGAATGTCATTTTTCCATATAAAACTACTGCCAAAATGTCCACGTACTTAGTTGTGCAATCAGCAAATAGTTTGCACACTGAGGAGACCCCTCCCCAAGAGTTTAGTCTTAGAGAGTCCTGACTGTACAAGTTAGTCAGCTCTAAACCTATCTTATACCGTCCTCTTGTTGAACATGTAGGATCTGTAGTCATAGACATGCACTTCCCTGCTATTTCTGTAACCAGCCTAGTGGATATGGGCATCCTGAGGCAATGTAGCAATTGAATCACATTAATCAACAACCACTTAATTCTTAAAAAAAATAATGTGTGTGTGAGATGTGGTTGCATAATATCACTGGAGAAAAAGGTCTCCCGTACAAGCACTTATAATAATAAACAGGTTGTCAGTAGCACATCTACTACACCCATTTCACATTGTATGGAGCAGATGCATAGACTCACAGGATGGCACAGTGGTGCAGTGGTAGTGTAGTTGCCTCACAGCAAGAGGTTCTCTGGTTCAGTTCTCAGCTGGAGTGCCTTCTGTGCAGAGTCTGCATGTCCTCCCTGCATTTGTGTGGGTTTCCTCTTACAATTCAAAAACATGCATCTGGAGCGTTTCTCCCCGGGCCTGCACTGAAAATTGGCTTTGTTCCAAGTCGGACTTTCCCAGTAAACAAATGTTAAATAAATAAATATGTTGAGGCTCTTAAATGTAATCTCCCTAAACCAGAAAGATCTCTTAGATATTGCTCTAACAAAAGAATCCTCTGCAAACTGAAGAACATTCTACAATATCAACAGCGAACATGACACACATACTGCCACAGCTCACTGTGGTTCAGCTTCTAAGCTATAAGGCACATCACCACACAACCCAATATTTTGGTCATAGGATACTCCATCACACTTCATATGCCCCACTCACCAGGCTAAATAAGGAGAGAGTTATGGTCAGCTCTCTGTCAGAGGACAGGATCTGTCAGATCATGCAGGCATTTAGGGCATTGAACAACAATTATCAGTATGAGCAGTCATAGTCCATGTGGCAAAAATGACCTGAGATGTACTTTCCTGAACTACATGAAGAGAGACATGACAGAGCTGTCGGACTATATATATCCCAGCCTTGTAATGACCTAGCATTGAGCAGCATTCTACCTTAATCCAAGGATGATGCCACAATATGAACAGAAAATAATCAACTTTAACAATTGGCTTAGGGGAAAGTGTCATTCAAAGGGGGTATAATATTTGCCAGCCTGAGAAGATATGGTCAACAGACCATGCTGCCATACTGCTTTGCCAGGGGGGAGCTGCACCTGTCCCTTCTGGGATTTTGAATATTGGCTAAAATCTTGTCTAGCTCATACAGCCTTTTGTAGGCATTGGCAACCTGATAAACCTACTGACATTGCTAAACCAGCCCAGGAATATCTGAAGGTATTACTGCTCTATGCCATGAGTCTGAACAATAAACTCCACCCCCTGCAAGCTATTCTCACACTGGAGAATGTAGATGTCTGTACAGTTTTGAGACATGGTTTAGAGCAGTAGAGAGCACCCAGGCAGTGCAGGACCATGATGCCTTCCACATGTTTAGACCAACTACTTCACAGGAAGGGACAAAAGGTAGAACACAACTCAAGGCTTGCCCATCAGTGTGATAACATTGAGCTTCAAAAAAAACAAGAAATCTCCATGGTATCCCCGAAGTTTCAAAACAACCCACTAAACAAGTATAGAGGGTCCAAAAACAAAACAGTGCAAGAAACTTCTCTGTGTGGAAGATTTTCAGTCCATATATCCCTAGTTAATCACTGTATATTAATCAGATCAGACAATAGTAGTAGAAGTAGGAAACTTAAACTCATCTTAAGTAAAAAAAAAAAAAAAATAATAAAAAATATATAATTGTACAGAATTACTAAGTATTCGAAAGTAATCCAAGCAAGGCAGGCAGTCTGTTTCCAGTCGAGGATTTTTGACTGGAAACAGACTGCCTGCCTTGCTTGGATTACTTTCGAATACTACTATTGTCTGATCTGATTAATATACAGGGATTAATTCGAGATATATGGACTGAAAATCTTCCACACAGAGAAGTTTCTTACACTGTTTTATAACTTTGAGCTTCCCTACATTCAAATTACCTTAGGCAAAGTCCCATATCATATCCTTGCAAACTATAGGTCTCTACTCTGTGACCCAAGAAAACCATAATGCAAATTTAAATGTAATAGAGACACTTCCCACTCAAACCAACAGCATACTCGTGGGCAACTTTATCTCAGTATAAACCATACATCATACAGAACCCTAATCTGTATGCCCAGAGATTCCAGGACTTTGTAAATGTAAACACCTTGGGATACTTAGCTGCACACCCACTAGGGGTTCAAACATCCTTGACCTAGTCCTCACAAACATGGCAGAACATTGCATTCCCTAGTGTAATGTCCTCACTGGTCAGTTCAGAGGATAAAGCTGTCTCTTCTGAAGTAAAGGTAAACCATGGACATCAGTTAATCCTGGAACTTTTAGGAATTATTCTAGAGCAAACTTCCTACTACTGACACCATGGAAAAATGTCAAGGCCTCCCAAACCCTGACAGCACTGTTGTCTGTGCAAAATCATTCACAGAAACCTTGTATAATAATATTAACAACTGCCTAGAGATAACTATACCCACCTGGATTAAGTACAGGATCAACTCAAGAAACAAGTCATTCTAGTGAAATCCCAACATTAATAGGTTGTATAATAAAAGTAAGAAATTCAATGCAAAAATTAGAAGGTGCAATGCCTGGCAAGGTAAAAAAAATCCCTCATCAAAATATGCAAATCAGGGAGCTAATTAAGTCTATCAAAATCAAATGTGAGGTGGAGTACATGTCATATGACATGGTGAAGGACCTTCTTTGAAATTACGTCATGGTCTGCAGCTAAGTTTTGTTCTTTTTAGTCATTTTTCTCATTTGCAAATGACTGTGACAGTTCTTAAATATATAGTGAAGTGGTATGTATTAGGCCAGTGGCAATATTAACTGTTTCCTCAACCTGGGGAGTTTGTTTGTGGAAGATTTTGTTCCTTGGCTGCCAGAAAAAGGGATTCAAGATGGTGACCAGCAGCAAGCATAACAATACGGCAGCTGAGGATGTGAAGGAAGCTATAGAAAAGCTCACAAGCTTGGTGCAAGCAATTCTAAAAGACACATTTCACCTTAAAGAAGCCTGCAATAAACAGGAAGCTGTGATCTTGAAGATTTCAGAAGTGTTATCTGCACAGCAGGAGGAGACGGTGAGGCAACAGGAGGTAGTTCCTGGACAAAGCATGCAGATATCTATGTTGGAAGACCAGTCAAATCGAGCTGAAACTTGATGATTAGGAAAACAGGAGTTGAAGGAATAATCTCCGCATGATTGACCTTCCTAATGATAGGCAGGTCGGCAATTCTGTGAACTTTGCTAAAAAGGAGTTAATGAAAGCATTCAATTTAGAACACCCCCAATGGTAGATGGTGCACACAGGCTTAATGTGACAGTTAGATCTGCTAACATTCCCAGGCACTTAATCATTCACTTTCTTGATTACGATGATAAGTAACATCTTACAGAAATGTAATGCTTGCAGAGTTGCTGTGCAGTTTGCATCAGACTACAGTCAATATAATTCAATAATAGGAAAACTATGGTTCCTGTGATCCATAAACTGAGACTTAGGCTGCAATTGTCAACCATGTTTCCCCACAACTTTGTTGATGTGGTTGGGCAGAAGATATAGTTTGACAACCCAGAGGATGCCGATATACTTGCTTATGCTTTTAAATCACAGAAAGGCTCTTCCCTGTTATGGAGTGAAATCTCTGAGATGGACACTTTTTCTTTCCCAATTTAATTTACCCAATGGTGATGGGAATGGACCCCATTCCTAAGTCAAAGTATAATTAAAGTTTGTGAAATTAGTATTGTTTCAATCTTTGATGTTAGCCAAAGGTGCTCTTCGCAGCACCTGCAATGTGTCCAGAAGTGACTCCTTCAGTAATTCATATGGAGTTATGTGTATCAGTAGCATATCTAAATGAAACTGTATTTTTTTTATAAGTCCCATTGTTCCTACTACTATTGGAACTGTCTGGGTATCCTTCTTCCACATTGCCCTTGTTTCTGCCTGCAAATCCTGGTATTTTATGACTTTGTGTCTCTTTGTACATAAAACACTGTAATAACTGGGTGTAGCAATTTCAGTGATCAATGCTACTTTTGTCTTCATTTCATGGACTACTACATTTGGTTTTCTTGCATCTGCTTTCATGAACTGTTGATAGTGGTTGAGCCCACGTGATATAACCTTCATTATTCTCTATAATGCTTTGTGGCTCATGTTTCCACTGCTTCTCAGCCACTTCAGAAGTGTAATGTTTGTACAATTCCCAGTGCAACAATTATGCCTTTCAGTTTACTAGCCCTTTGCCATTAGTGTATCACACCCAGCAACAAGATGTGCCACTGTTCCAGTTCTGTTTTACAGAACCTACATTTGTCTGTTTCTCAGACATGTCCAATGGACTTTGTAAACCGTGTACATAGCCCACTATCCTGGGCCGACAATATTAACCTTTCAAATTTGGTTGAAATTCACCTCTCCTTAAGCATTCCTGCATCAGATCCTGACTGACATGAGGTGTTTCAACAGTTTTCTGTATTTGCAATTATATTTATGTCTTTTCCACATTTCTTACCATCTCATCTGCTCCTTCTCCTTACACTCTTTTTTTTGTTTTGTTTTCTGGCACATTCAGTTGCTGCCTGATTTTTGTCTGCGTCTGGTTTGATTTCCATTCCCGCTTGATATCAATATGCTTCTGATAAACTAAGCAGGGATGTCATCTTAGACTTCTCCTCATGTTTTAAAACATTCACTATGTTTGGATCTGGTGAAATCAATAGATATGCATGCAGTCCTACAGTTGCAGATCTATACATGTAATCAGTTTTGAGCAGGCTTATACCTCCTTCAGAATGATGAATATATAATTTTGGTATACACTGATTGATAAATGTGAAGCAGTTTTCTTGTTTTCCTCTTAAACTGATTCAATACCTTTCAGGAAAAACAAATTACTTTATAGCTTGGACTTTGTTCCTAAATGTCACGGCTGTTTTCAGCATTAATTTTAGTCTTCTATTATATTCCTTACTGAGTTTTGTTTGCATTTGTTCATGTTTTGTCAATCCTTCATCAAATCCCAAATATTTATACACTCCCTCCTGCATATAATTCCTTTATATCACATTCCTGTCCCAGATTGATATTTTCTTGGTGCTGAAGCTTTCCTGCTTTAAATTTTGCTTTTGCGCATTTATCAAGAGCAAATGGCATTCTGCCATTATCTGAGAAAGTTTTAACCACTTGCAGTTGTGCTTTCAGCTCTTCATCCGATGAGCTATAGTTTTAAATCATCCACAAAAAGAAGATGAAAAATTTTTAGACTTGGTTTTTTTTCTGGCAGCCAAATTCATAACCATGACCTAATCTGTTAAATAGATAGCTTGATGGGTTAAGGGTAAGACAAAAGAGCAGCGGTGACAAATAGTCACCCTGGAATATCCCCTTTGAATTGTTATCCCTGGGATAATAATTTATCCATTATCATGGCTTAGCTGCAAAGTGGTTTGCCACTGTTTCTTGGTCACAATAATGTAATTGATTAATGTAGGGAGTATCCATTACCTCTGTAAGCTCCTCTTTACCCATGGATGTGGGATGCTATCAAATGCTTTTTGTAATCTATCCATACCATACTTACATTCTTCCCCTTTTCACAATTCTCTATTATGACTTTATTTAACAACAAATGATCCTTTGTTACACATGACTTTCTTTTGTTACCCTTTTGTTCTATTGCCATGATTGAGTTTTCCTCTAAAACTCTGTCAGCACAAATTTAAGTGTTTATTTATACATCATCGGGAGGCAAGTTACTGGCCCATAATTTTTAGGATAGCTTGGAGGTTTGCTCTTAAGGAGGAGTATTGTTTTTCCTGTTGTTAACTAGATTGGCATCTGTTTGGGTTGCACATATAAATAGTTCTTACTCGTGGCTAAATCTTCATGTAAAGATGTTAATACTTTTAGCCAGGACTTAGGTACTGCTTCTGGGCCTGGGATTTTCCATTTAGGAGCTTTCATTAATTTTGTTTCAATTTCTATGGCCGTTACTTCATCCCATTTCATATCCTGTACATTTGTGCTTCTTACTGTTTTTTTTTCTTCGTCTGTCCATTCAGCATCTTTGTTATGTCCCACAGGATCTTCATAGATATTTCCCAATTCTCTGTAAAACTTTTTCTGGGTCATCAATAAATTGCTTATTTTCTACTTTTCCTTTATATTTATCTGTATATCTTCTAAGTTTGTGTACCTGTGCTAATATCTTTAGTTTATTATTTGTAATAGTATATGATAGATCATGATCTGTTCTGATACTGCACATTGCTTTTATCACGTCCATGTTTCTGAGCATTTTTGTTTATCTGCTCCCTCTTCTGTACTGTTCTAATAGTGACACTTCTTGTAGTTTTCTCTATTCGATACTTCCATGATGGTATTTGATTTCTCCCCTTCCTTTCACTTACGGCCCTGTGCTTTTGTGGTAAGGCTTTATCTGTTATTAGTTTAGCTGCACTGTAATATATCCTATTTACTTCTGTTATATCGCATGCATTTCTATGAACAGTCCCAATTACTGTATTCATTTGTTTTATCAAACTTCTAACATTTTGGGTCTTATTGACTGTCTGTAGTCGACTTATTTCATTGATCTTGATATGTCTATTCGTCTCTATGAAATCAAACAACTCTTCCCTTAGATCATTTTCTTCTAAACTGAGGGCACATTCTTTGTTTTAGATTTCCTGTGGGCATTCTATAGTAAGTTCCAGAACATCTTCCTGTGCCATACTCTCTTCAGTTTTATCCTGTGTCATCTGTTGCTCTTTCATATGGGAACTCAATGGCCTATCACTCCACAACATTGACTGCGTCAGAGTTGCCACACTTTCCTGCTTCTTTCCTTGCTGTGTAACTCCAAACTGACCTTTTATACTAGTTTCCTACTGAAGGCTCCAAAGTATCTTCATATGGCAACTGATCAGATGTTTCCTGCTCCACTGGTTTATCCTTAATTTGAGGATTCATTATTCTGTCCTGCTGTGGTGTTATCAGTTAGATTTTCTACACTAAATCCTTCATTTCGCAGGTAATTCATAACCTCAGTTTCTATTTCTTTAACTTCTTCATTACTTATCCTCTTTTCTACTTTCTTTGTTTTCTTAGTTTTTGTACTGTAAAATTTTCCATTGCCAGTTGCCTTTGCATTTCTTTTCAAATATCTTTGGTGCTACTCTTTTTGTGTTGATTAGTTTTGCTTTCCCCTTTGCATAAATATTGCACTATATTATATCTTTTTTTCTTTCCAATGTCCACATTTCTTCTTCAGATGTCCCCTGTTCCTCCTGTTTCTCCTTACCTGGGGGACTCATTGTTCCATCATCCTGTGATATAACCTGTGTTACACTTTCTACATTAAATCCTTCACTTCGCAAATATTCCATAACTTCAGCTTCTATTTTTTTAACTTCTCATTTACTAATCTTCTGTTCTACATTCCCCTTTGTGATCTTATTTTTGTATTGTGAAATTTTTCATATCTGGGTGCCTTTGCCTATATTTCTCTTCAAATACCTTTGGGGCTACTTTTTTGTATTGCTTAATTTGGCTTTCTCCTTTGCATAAATATTGTACCATATCAGATCTCACATTTGCAGATGCTTTGAAATCACAGAAAGGCTCTTCCCATTTTATGGAATGAAATCTGTGTGATGGATACTTCTTCAGTAAGGGACAAGAGATGTGGGAGAATAAGATGCCCGCGGGGAAGAAGCTTATGATTTATCCACCTTTGCAGTCACCTTCCTCAACTGCTCCCACTCAAACCCATAGAGGACTTATTAAAGGTTTTCTTGGACAAAACTTTAACAGGTTTTCAGTGCTCCAAACAGTAGAAAAACAGGAGAAGAGGAGTTTCATTCCTGACCTCGGATCTCTCTCCAGAGGACTTATATACTGTGGATGGCCATCTTCCTCACAAGACAATAGTCAAGGAGTTGGTTGATAATTTTACCTGGACTTTTCGTCTTGGTTTGTTTTTGCTTGATGCATGTCTATCATCTGGCAAATGCTATTGAGAGGTGGACATAATGATGGAAACTTCTTGTTTCTACTACTGTGCTGGTGAGAGTTATATTGGACTTAAAGGATGAGGCTTCTGATTGAAATGACTTTATTTTGCCTTTTTGCCATTTTAGCAAAGACGTGATTTGGTTTTGGAGGTGCTAGGTAGCTTGGTCTACCTGGATCCTCACTAATCATAGTCTTTTAGCTGCTGTTATTCCTTTCTTTTCTCTAGATTATTTTGTTACAGCTACTAAGGCTTTTTTGTTTTATTCTATGTATGCCTGTTGCTTCAGTTGGAAGTAAAGATTTGGGGCAAACTAATAGACAACATTCAGATTTCCCAGTTTCCCTTACATGTAATTTTCCAGTCAAAATTGCAATCATACAGTGGAATGTGAGAGGAATATCAGTAATGTATAAGACTAATGCTCGTTTCTCATTTATTAAGAAACAAGGGGATAAAGTGATTTTGCTCCAATAAACCACATTGAAAAAGGGTTCAGTTGAGGTATTTATAAAAAGTGGAGAGGTTTGGGGGAAAAGTAGTTGTGCTAACTCTGCCAAGCAGTGAGTTATGTCCCATGTATTATCCACTGTGAAAGAGAAGTTGCAACAATGGCTTGTGCTGTTATTTAGTACTAATGCTGGGGAGGTTGCTATAGCCCGTTTTTATGAACTGAACGAGGATTCCCCTTAATCTTTTGATTCTTTTTCTTGCACAGTCCAAGCATTAAGAAAACCTGGTACTTCTCTGACTGTAGGGAAGAACTCAAATGTGGTTATGAATTTTTCACTTCACAGGCTCTTGGTTCAGTAGTCCAAGATGTTGTGGATGACGTCTAAGGGTTTATTAGTTTCTAGCTGATTTTAAACTAGCTTATGTTTCAAGAGCCATGCATACTTTGGAAAATAATTATACTTCCTTAGCACCTGCTGTGGGGACTTCAAGTACAATAAAATATTTTATTGTTTTGGCATTTCCATTGGTGTCTTATCACCGTCTAGCCACATTCCTTTTGGATTATAGTGCAGTTTTCTTAGAATTGTTGTTACACATTATTAAGGGAAAACCTTATTAGATCATCTTATTTTAATGGAGGAGAATGAGAGGCCAGCTATTTCAGATAGATTGCAATCTTATTTATTAGGTTCTAATAGCTATGCCTGTATTGCTGAGTCACGTTGGGAAGGAATGAAGCAGGAGGTCAGGAAAAAGGTTCAACACTTTGCTGGGGTAAAGAAGGGGAAAGGCTCACACAGGTAAATACATAGAAAGAAGAAGAAATCAGGGAGGTGGAGCAAAGGCGCCGGCATCCAGGTGCAAGGGGGTGCACTTACACCCCTCCCTAGATTGTCTTAATTTATCTGTGATGATTTTTTGAAATTGAAAAATGTACTGTTACCTCACAGCAAGAGGTTCTCCCGTTCTATTCTCAGCTTGGCTTGGGAGTGCCTTCTGTGTGGAGTCTGCATGTCCTCCCCGCGGTTGGGTAGCATTTGAAAGATGTGCGTGCGTAAATGGGCGTGCCTTCGTTGAAGGCTCGGCGTCGAGCTGGCACCTCGGCATTTCATAAAAATCTACTGCCAATCATTAGCAGACCAGAGTTCCGCTGTGGCAACCCCTTACCGGGAAAAAGCCGAAAGATAAACAAACAAAACTGGCAAACTGTACATCTTTTGATTTCAACTTACTTTTGTTTTCTGTGAAACCTCCATCGTTCGGAGGAGGAGATGCTACTGAAAGTTGCAGTCACATGAAGAGCCTCAGTTCTTCCTCAAACTGCATCTCCGTTTCCGACCATTAACAGTTGTGTAAAGTTATCCAGATTGACAGTGGCGGCAGAGAGAGTGAAAGATTTTTGTTACCAAAAAGAGCTCTTTAGCTCAGATTATCAGATTCATTGTGTGGTGATATGTACAGCACTTAAGGTACATTGATCACACAGACAAGAAAGAAGCTCCTGGTAATGGCGCTCTTGAGACAAATGTCAGTAGTTTCACCTAGGACATATGCAAACAATTTTATAATGTTGGGAAAATAAGTATGTTTTTAATTCTGAATATACACAATATTGGAGGTTTTATGCCCGTTTTCTGGGATGACATTTGTCTTTTTTGGATTGGTTCTGAAGCCAAGTTTTTAGAATTTTTAAATTATTTAACTAATAGCACACAATTTCTTAGGTTTACTTATGAAATAGCTTATAATGAAATGAAATATTTGAATGTTAAGATTTCTAAGTTAGAGGGAAAATTTAAATATAGCATATATAGAAAGGACACTTTCTCGAATTCATACCTACATTACAGTAGTGCACATCCATTTTATCAAAAAAAAGGTGTAATGAAGGGACAATTTGTACATCTCAGTAGGATGATTTCTGACAATGAAGATTTTCAAAAAGAATGTACATACCTGATGGAACTTTTTAAAGCTCGGGGATACCCAGATTGTCTTTTAAATGAAACACTTTATGAAGTAGTGCAGGCTAGAGACACAAAGTTTGCCCCACTTTTAGGAAAAGGTTTTGTAGATATTGGTCAGAAAAAGAATGATGGAGATATGACTTACAATAAGGCCTTGATAATTACGTATGATGGTGAAACTAAACTTGTTAGAGACATTATATAGAATGGATGGAAAAAGTTTGCTAGTATATCTGACTTGAATAGTATATTTGAGAACCCCTTTAAATGTATTTATAAAAGGGGTCAGAACATAAAGTCCATCTTAGAAGGTGGTACATCTAGGTACAAAGGTATAAATTTCAAAAAGAGGGGCACATACAAGTGTGGCAATTGTGCCCCGTGTCCCTATATTAAAGTAGGGGAAATGGTACATTTAAAATGTAGGAACAAAATTGTCAAAACCAGGGGCTATGCTAATTGTAGTACAAACGGCATTATTTACTTAGCCTTATCCGACCAGTGTGATGCGTATTATGTAGGAAAAATGGAGAGGAAATTTAAAATGAGAGTGTATGAACACATGCATGATATCAGGAAGAAGAACATCAATAATGCCTTGTACAAACACAACCAAAGTTGCACTGATGCTAGTTTTGCTTTTTTTGCCATAGAAGTGTTACCTATGGACCCCAGAGGTGGTCCTTGGGAAACCCGGTTAGACTATAGAGAACTATATTGGCAATTAATTTTTGAAGTAAATGCATATCCAGGTTTGAATGAAAATGTATCTTTGAAGCCAGTTTTAAAACTGAGATCAGCTAAGTTGTAATTTACAATTTGGTCAGAAGATGGTGCTATTCAGTTTTAACACATACATTGTAACAAAGTATTTATATATATACTTTTTAATACATTTTTATATATACTTTTATAAATATATTTATCTTTATTAAATGTGCAATATTATGTTTTTACAAATTCATGTTCTTAATGATTTTATGTATTTTTTTAAATAGTGATTTTATGTAACATTTTTTACACCATGTACTTGTCCTTTTAATTACACAGTTGATTTGCTTGGTTTGGGTTTTTAAAAAGTGTATATAATTAGTGTTTTAACTGTTGGTACACTCATCTGATGAAGTTATAGGACGAAAACGTGGTGAGCAAGTTAAAGCATTTGTGTGGATTTGCTGGGGTGTCCGTGTGCTTCTGCATCTACATTAAACCTTTTTCGACTGAGATCCAAACTGCCTAACCAGTGCCTTTTTCTGGTTTCATTGTTGGAGTTGTTTTTAAGTCACTTTACCTTTTTTATTCATTATAGACTTCTTCTGATCTTGATTCATCCTTCCCAGCAAGGTTATTAATAATAGACATACGAGATCAAACTTGCTGAGATTGTGGTTAAATATAACACAGTACAGCAAAGTGACAGAGGATCCTGTAGGGGCCTACATTCTAAACTGAAGAAAAGTCTTCAGCTCCTCAGAATTGGTTGTTCATTTGGAAGCTCTTCAGGCATACAGTATTAAAGGACCTTTTCTTGAGAGGTGTAAGCTATTGTACGTGAAGCCTTCATCTCAAGTTGTAATGAACAGGCAGACTCCACCTCCATTTATGTTACAAGGGGGTACTCATTAGGGATGCCCCCTTGTTATTCATTTGTACTGTAGAGACTCTCTCTCTGCTTATCAATGACAGCATCATGCTGCTGCTGGGGTTAAAATGAATGGGCAGGTTACATTTAACTCCTCCTGGTTTGCAGATGATGGAGTTCAGAATCTGACTCCTATTGCTGATTTGCTATAGAAAGTTGCAAGACTCTTGTCTGGCAGTAAATTGGGATAAATGCTCTTGGTTATCTTTATGAAGTGGTGGCTTGGCAGAATGAGTTCTTGGAAGCCTTAAGTGTTAGAAGTATTAGAAATGACAGGCCAAAAGTATTAAAAAAGAAGTTATGTCTTACCATAATTTTCCATGGGTGTTGCCTATTTTCACTTATCCTTGACTATGGGTTCAGTTCTGTATACTGTAACCAACTTGGCCACTATTCCAGCACATGCCTTCCAAATCTCTCAAGCTAACCATTACCCATAATGCTCCTTGCAGGATTACCTCAGATCGAGTTTGCATAAAGTAGTAACAGACCAGAGACCATATCTGTATTCATAAAAGGCAAAGACAATCTTTTGGGAAAGATCTGTTCTACCAGAACTGAATGGCAGGGGGAAGGAGAGTGAGTATGTCAAGGATAAGTGAAGATCGACAACACAGATGAAACGTAACTTCTTTATCGGATGTTGTCAATCTTCACTTAATTCTTGACTGTGGGACAGAGTCCCTAGCTACCTAAATCCTGGGAGGTCTCACGGAAAAATATTCCTGAGCACCATCAAGCCAAATGATGATCGTCCCCTAGAGACCAGATCCAGCTTGTAATGAGTAACAAAGGTATGAGGGGGATGCCCAGGTAGCTGCTGCACAAATATCATCAATAGAAGCTCTGGAATGAAAGACTGCAGAGGTGTCTGCTGCCCTTGTTGAATTTGCTTTAACAGGTCCCGCTAATTGCACTTTCTTTCTGTTATAAATGAGTTATACAGCCTTTCAGCCATTTAGAGAGAGTAACTTTAGAAACAGGTTTTCCTATAGTAGCATAAGAGAAGGAAACAAACTGGTCCAATTTTATGATTTCCTTTGTTCTGTGAAGGTAAAAATGCAATTGTCTATGCACATCTAGTAAATGTAGACAATATTCTCCATAGTTTGAGAAGCTGGGATAGAAAACTGGAAGTTGAATAGTCTGGTTGATATTGGTTTTGGACACTATTGTTGGTAGAAAAGAAGGATTTGTTCACAAGGAAAGCCTGTCTTTATGGAAAGTAAGGTATGGAAATTTGCAAGATAAGGCCTGTAGCTTAGATATCCTTGCAGAAGTAATAGCCATCAGCAAATGTTTTCCAGGATAAAAACTTCAGATCTCAAGTTGTAGAATATTCAAAAGGGAAACTAATTACAGACTGAAGTACCAGATTCAAGTCCCAAGGTGCAGAGTGGTCTTTGTATGGGGGTCTGAGCATCAAAGTTCCTTTTAGAAAGGCTTTATAAAGTTTATGTGACATTAACGTGTCATTCAAAGCATTATGAAAATTTGAGATTGCAGGTATATGCACTTGCATGGTCGAAGCAGATGCTCCTGCTTCAAAAAGCAATGTTAAAAATTCCAGGACCTCATCAACTAGTGCTGAAAATGGATTGAGTTAGTCTCTGAACCCCATTTTGAAAATTTTTGCAACTTGCTGAAGTACAGTCTTCTAGTTGAAGGTTTGTGGGAAGCTAGAACAATTCTTTGAACTGGGGAAGTGACAGTAGAATGCCTGGCAATCATTGGAACTGAAGAAGTCATACAGTGAACTTGAGTTTTTGAAGAGTCAGATGAAGTAGTCCATCCAGATGGGACAAAAGGTCTGGATCTGGGTCCAGTGTCCAAGGTTTCCGAATAAGATGAGGCCAAAGAAAGGGAAACCACACCTGACGAGCCCAGAATGGGGCAATGAGAATTATTTTGCTCTTCAACCTTTTGGCTTTCTTTAGAAACTGGGATATGAGAGGAATTGGAGGAAAGGCATAAAATAGACCGGGGGGGACAATTGTGAAGGACAGCATCTCTTGATGACTTCTTCATTGGAGGAATTAGGGAAAAGTAGCTGAGCCATTAAGATGGTCCTGCTCAATTTGTCTGCAATAACACTGGAGCTCTCCAGAATATGCATTGCAATTAGAAAGCAGATGGATGAAATTGCCCATTCCCATACTTTGAGTGCTTCTCGACAAAAAGGGTAAGATTTGATTCCCCCTTGCTTGTTGCTGTACTAGACTACTGACGTCTGAATTGCAGTAATTCCCAAAGGAGAGGGTTTCTTGGAATGCCTGCAATGCTAAGAGCACTGCTCTCATCTCTAGAACATTGATGTGCAAATTGGCCTCTAGCTGGGACCAGGTGCCTTGGACTCTTTCCCAGATAATGCCTCCCCCACCCTATCTGGGACACATATGTGGTCACTATGGCTTGTGGATGAAGAGGGACAAAGGGTCTATCTGACAAGATTGTGTTGGAGTGAAGCCACCAACTCAGGTCTCTCTTGCATAAGTTGGTGATTAATACCAGATGGGAGATTGGCTGACTCAGTAATGACCACTGGGACACCAACAGCCAGTGAAGAATCTGCATGCGATATCTTGCAAGGGGAAGTAAAGTGAGGGAGGCTGACATTGACCTTAGAGTTTGTAGCAACAGCTTTGCAGTCACCTTTTTGCTGTGAATAATCTGACTGACTTGTGATCTTATTCTTTGAAGTCCATCTGGGGGAAGAGACGTGATGCCAGTGTTTGCATTTAGCATTGCTCCTATGAATTCCAATTGCTTTGTTGGCTCTAGATGGGATATTTTGTAGTTTACAGTGATCCCCAGTGAGGAGCAAGTTTGAAGAATGTAGTCGCTTGCCTGTAAGAGTAGATACCTAGTGGGAGCGGAGAGGAGCCAGTCATCTACATATGGAAACACATGGAATCCTTGCAGTCTGAAGTGGGCTACTACCACTGCCATACATTTGGTGAACATCCTGGGGGCTGTGCTGAGACCAAAGGGCAGGGTTGTGAAATGATGATGACTGGCTCCCAGCCAGAACACAGGAATCTTCTGGATTGCTTGTCCATTTTTAAATGATAATACACATCCTGAAGATCTAGTGAGCACATCCAATCGTCTTTTCATAAGAACAGAAGTATAGACTGAACTGTGACCATCTGGAATATGGTTTGTTGAACTGATTTGTTCAACTGACTGAGATTCAAAATCAGTCTCCAGACCCCTGTTTTCTTTGGCACTAAAATAATCTTGAATAAACTCCAAATTCCATCTGGTCTGCTTGGATGACTCTTTTGTTGAGCAGTTTTTGAATTTCCAAGACTGGTGCATCCCTGTGACTGGGTGAAATGTCTGGGATCTTCTTAAATTTTCTGGGTTTTTCTGAGAAAGGGATATTGTAACCTCTGGTTATGATCCTCTGCACCAATTGCCCATTTTTATCCTTATCCAAGCAGGTAGGTGCAGGGATAATTGTCCCCCGACTGCCTCCAGAGGATGGCAACTCCTTTCAGGACCTTTGATAAGAGTCACCAGGGAAATAATCCCTGGAACCCTGATTTTGCAGGCCACCTCTGCCTCATGCATGGGGTCTTCCATTGTTACTCCCCCTTCTGCCCCAGGGGGAAGTTCCCACATGAGTTGTGGAAAGGTCCTTGGGACTTCTTGAACCATAGCTTTTCACTTCTCTGGTTTCTGGAGTAAGACCATTGAGGAGTGGAAAAGTGTATGCCCATAACAGAAAGAGTTTTTCCATCTTTCTCACATCTGCAAGGATGTCTTTAACTTTGGGGGCAAAAAGGGATGTTCCATCAAAAGGAAGGTTGAAGAAAGAAGACTTAAATGGCTCCATGGACTCACAAAAGTGCATCCAGGTGCATCTCTTAATGGCTACTCCTGAACCTGCTGTCCTTGTCGTCCCTTCGGCTGCATGTGCAATAAGCCTCATGGACAAGTTGCAAAAAGAATCTAGAGTTGCCAGCTGAGAAGTTACCTCATTGAAGTCTAGTGAAATGTGCCTTGTAATTCCCCCGGGAGGTCTCCAGTTCTGACAGAACTGAAGAGCTCAAGCTGTTTTTGCACCAGAGATGTAGTTCTGACCTGCACCAAGACTGCCAACACTGAGACTGCTGGCACTGGAAATTATGAAGGCTCAGTTGGAATCAGAGGAGGAACAATCACTGGAGTCAAGATAGGTAAGGTTCCAGAGCTAGTTAGGCTAGGAACTGTAGAAGTGGACAATCCCCTTGCTGCCAGGAGTTGGTCCACTAGCCTCAAAATATCAGATTCTGTGAGGCTCTTTGTGGAACGAATGGAAGAGAGTGCCAGGGGTCTGGGTTTCTCCAAGAAGGGGCTTGGAGGTCAGTCTATGAAAGGGTCAACTGAGGGAGAATATCTTGTATGTGGCCTATAAATTCAAAACAAACAGTTAAAACTTCAAAATCCAAAAAATAATCATGGAAGCCGTAGTTGAATGCTGAGATACTTTATTATGAAGTGCTTTTCGTTTGAAGCTTGTACTTGAACTTCTTCAGATGTTTTACAATTTAATTGATGACATTTAAATAGTAGCACAGTTAGAACAGCTGATACACTTATTTAAAGTGATATTCATCCATTTCAGTGTTATTTATATGCAGCTTATATGTCTAAAATAATCTATATCTCTCAGTGAAAGTGAATTTTTATACATGTGTAAATATATGCCTACTTTTAGACATATAAGCTGCTTTGGATTACACGGCCAGTCTTTTTTACTATTTGTTTTCTGTATTGCTTTTTGACTATTTTATCAAAGCAATTATATTTTTAAATTTATGTATTAGTTAGGAATGTTCGATTACATTTTAATATATAGGGTAGAATATAATTAAGATTTTAATATTGTAAGGTTTTAAAATAACACTGAAATGGATGAATATCACTTTAAATAAGTGCATCAGCTGTTCTAACTGTGCTACTATTTAAATGTCATCAGTTAACATCTGAAGTTCAAGTACAAGCTTCAAACGAAAAGCACTTCATAATAAAGTCAGCATTCAACTACGGCTGCCACGATTATTTTTTAGTATGTGGCCTATCTTTATAGAGGAATTCCTTTGGTTCTGGATGTCTGTTCCGAAATAGTAGTAGTAGTTGGTGCCAAAGCTGTCAGTGCAGAGATAGGCACTGATGGCACCAAAGTCTTTTCCCCAGTCGGTTCCTATAAAACTGTTGGAACTGGGGAAGTCTTAGGCATTTGTGATAATGGTGCCGAAGATATCACCGGCACCAAGCTGCTCCTCTTCTTTGCATGCTCCTGTTTAGATGAGGAAGAAGATGAAGAAGGGAAGCTAATGTCTGTTTTTGATTTTGAAGAACCAGGTATGGCCTCATCAAAAGAAGTTTTAATAAAGCCTTTTAGAAAGAACTTGTTTTTTCTCTCAATAATGGCCCAGTGACTGAAACCATGACAGATGGCTCAGTCTTACTGAAGGTGCACTGGGCCCAAACAATACATACACAAGGAGTGTCTGTCTGAGTTGGGTAATTTACGCTCACACTTCTGGCATCTATTGCCATTACAAATAAATACACAGGCAGAAAAGATGGCAGAAAAAGAAATCAAGATATTATAGTTTGAAGTTTCGATTTTTTTTATTTGAAGGAAAACTCGTACCAACAATAGTACAAAAGATTTACCCAATGGCAAGGAAAGGAAATGAGGCAAAGGTACTAACAGTGGTACAAAGAATTACCTTAATGGTAAGGGAGACAAAATTCCAAAGATGGTATGTACAAGAAAACAATGCTCTTGTTAAGAAACAAAAGCAGTAATAGTGGAGCTGGGTAAAAGAAAAAGGGAAAGATGTCACTAAAAAGGAGATTTAAAGAGAAATCTTACAACAAAGAATTAGCTTGCTTGAGAGCTGCTTTGATAGATGCATCTGCCACTGAAAGCACCAAATGAGATCTGAGGTAATCCTGTATGGAGTGTTATGGGTAAAGCTTAGCACGAGAGTTTTGGAGGATGCAGGCTGGAATAACAGCCTAGTCAGCACTGATATATGGAACCTAACCCACAGTCAAAGATTAAGTGAAGATTGACAACATCAAATCAGGTATTAAACTGTTGAGGCATATTTGAAAGTTACCTTAGCTGAATCTTAAACCCTTTTTAAAGCATTTGAAGGAGAAAGTGAAGGGCTGGAAGACACTGAAGCTGCCATTTTTGCTTAGGCTCAAAGTTATAAAAGTGTTGTGTTTATGTAGATACCTTTTCTATCCTTGTCATATCCTGTTTTTGGACAGGACGACTTTGACAAATAAGGTGCACAAGATCATTATGCACTTTTTGAGAGGGTAAACCCCCGAGGGTGACTAGACAGACTCTAGTGGGGTCAATCGATCACAGGGTTTAGGGCATTCAGATGCACTTGGACAGCCTTGATTGTGCAACCTTACAGGTAGAATTACACCCCTACCAGTGTGGCCAGTAGTGGAGATGCAGGTGATTTCTGTTTTTAGGGAGCTTTCTTATAAATGGAAGAAAAAAACATCTATGATACTTGTTGGGGGGATAAAGAGGAGAGAGGATAGGGTTATCTTATACCTAGGAGGCAATATGGAATAATTCTGATTTTCAAGAAAAAGATTGGCTAGGGAAAGGGAATCCTCCTCCTTTTTTTTTTTGGCAAGACTTAATTTACCCTCTGACTGATAATTCATAGTTTCATAGTTTAGTACTAGGCTATCTGCCCTGGGGCATTTGTAAGCCTAGCCATAGTGATGTGGCTTTCACCACCCCATAAAATGGTACAAAATGCACAGAATAGATTTAGAATACTGTGCCTTTGTCTAGTAGTGACACAGTGAAGGTCCCCTTATATAATAGAATTAGTTTACTGTGCCCCTGTCTAGTAGTGACACAGAGGTGACCCCTGGGGTAAACTTACGATCTCCCATCCACTCATCAAGATTTCTCTTGAAGAGAGTCAGTGAGGGGCTCTGCCTAACATGAACTGGGATCTTGTTCCAGAGCATGGGAAGCCTCTGGGTTATGAATCTATCCCTCCAGCATGTCCTATTCATACTTGTGCCGAGGTTTAAGTCTTTAGCTCTCGTGGTTCTGATGGATTTGGATTTTTTGAGGTGGAGCATGTCCATCAATGCTGTATCTTATCAGGATTGTCGAGTGAGGTTGAGGGTATGAGCTTGAAGTTTTGGCAATACTTGCAAGTTAAATCTATTAAATCCAGACAAATATTTTTTTGCCTCTTCAAGGGATGCCAAGTGTGTACTGTTCTTTATCCTCAACGGTTGCTTTTTATTAGGCAACACCATAAGGTACTACTGCAGCTGTTCATTTTTAACATTATTAAGCTGAGGTTAAAGATCTCCCTGTCAGAGATGGGTATTGCTTTTGGTCATGTCCATACATTGAAACAGTGAAGATCATGTTGACAGCCTGGAGGGATTTTACTACTCTGTCAGTGCTCTCATTTGAAGTTGTCACCTTAGTGGCAATACTCCCACTTAAGCTTTTTTTATGGGCACTAGATAGTTTCTAGACAGTGCTGGAGATGTGGTCTGTGGACTATCTTCATATGTTACAGAATTGTAATTTGATTAAAGACATTTGGGAGTCTGTCCATGATTCTGCATCTTGGCCTTTGTGTTTAACTCTGCTGGGACTCAATAAACCAGATTTTTGATTACTGGGTCTGATAGACTCAGATCTGGGTTTATCTTCGCCATAAATGTTATGGCTCAAGTTATCTTTTATTGTGATTAATATCATTTTTGGCAAATGGAAATCTAGCCCAACTGACTTTGTTACCCAGCTTGCCACATATGAGCATAAAAATGTGGTTCCATATGAAGAGGTATAAATTTGCTTTCGAATTTGGTAACTATTGGTCTATTTTTTGTTTTGTTTAAATAATCACTAGTGACAGTAGATCTTACCTGTACATTATGGAAATTTTATTAAGAGGTTCCTAATTTCTTATGTTGCCTAATGTGCTGTCTTTTATGGATGAATACGAACTTAAAAAACTTGGGGCTTATACACTGGAACTTTCTTGCTTTCCACTTTTTACTGTTACACTGTTGTGCTTTTTTCTTTATGTAGAAAATGCTGAATGATTCAGAATTCCATTTCTTAATGGTGTATTGCCTTAACATTATTTTGAATGTCTATTTTCTTAACCAATAAAGATGATCTTAAAAAAAAGCCAAATTTGAGGTAAAATTTGCCTCCCAGGCCAAGGATAATTGCAAAGCTTTCTTCAGCTATGTCCATAACCTCAAAGTCAATAGACAACAGTGTACCAAATTAATGATAAATGATGCCACCTACATGGATCCAAAATAATGCAAATCTGGCCAACAAATTTAGGTCAAATTTTCCCACCATCTCCCTTCCAAATGCCCCTTAGGGAATACCCACATCCATAACACCTCGACCTACCACTAGAGAGCAGTAACTCTAGTTGCTGTCTAAGCCCAAGAACACTGATAACACTGCTGATAGATACTGATAACATCTCAGGATGCCTCCTTCATACCATAAAATATGAACTAACAGGCCAAAAAGAATTATTACTTAACCATAGCCTCCAAACAGGCTTTATTCCTAATGAATGAAATGGAATGGTTATCCCGCTGCACAAAGGTGGGCCATCTATAGACCTCTGGAATTGTTGACCCATAACCTTGGGTAGACTGATATGCAAAACTATGAAGATAATAGTCACAGATATCTAAACAAGGATATTGGAAAACTACAAACATTAAACCCAAAATTGTTAGGGTTTGTCAAGGGAAGGTTTTGCCTACTCAACTTACTGGACGTCTTTGAGAGATTACCAAGGCAATGCATGAGGGCAGAATGGGGCATACTGCCTACCTCAACCAGGCCAGGGCATTTGACAATACCTCAACTTAGGCATTGTAGAAAAGCTCAATAAACTATGTAAAAAACCCTACATTACCAGCTGGATAGCTAGTTTGCTTACAGACAACAGCCAAGAAGTTAGAATGGATGTGTATACCTCCACAGAAAGGCCAGTTACTAGTGGCATGCCTTGGGGCTCATTGCTGGGGCCACTCCTGTTTGGCATTTACCTCCCTGAGGTCAAGGCTAAGATCAAGGGACTCTGACCAAATTCACAGATGATTGCAAAATCTGTGCAATCAGTGAACTCCCCTCCTGCCACAAATATCCTTCAAGAAACCCTGACACAGACAAATACATAGTGCCACTATCATGCTATAAAAATCAATGCCAAAAAGTGTATCATGGTATTTTTCAGAAAGATGGACAGCTCAGCAAACTACTAAACTGACAATACTCACTAAGAGTAGACTCTGTAGTCATGAAATTGGGAACGCATGTAGACAGTGACTTCCTCTTTGACCATCATGTTTCTACTGTACTAAAGAAATCATTCTATGTTGCACAAATTATAGGAAATGGTATGGCATCTATGTCCAAATATGTAATTGTTCTGATGTAATCATCCCTCACCAGACTAACCACTGAGTACAGTGCCCCCTTCCGTACACACCTGACCAGACACATTCAACAAATGTAGCATCCACAGAGATTAACAAAAGGAATACAAGTTGTAGACAAAATGTCACACATGGACTGCCTCCAAACCTTATCCTTGTACTCAGTCTTCTACACACTGCTGAGATGTGATCTATGCCTGGCATTTAAAGCATCCTCTGAAACAACCCTTGTGAAACTATTGCACATGTATAAGACAAATGGTATCAGAAACACCTGATCAAGGGATGTAAACTTCATCTACAACACAAATAAGACACGATAGAAGAACAGGTATGTCTCTCAAAGACTACCTCTTGTCTAGAACAGGCTTCCCACCCATGTGAAGCAGAGTTTCTTCCAGCTTACTGTTAATACTTACATTTGACAATCTATATCTATCTTGGTAGAGCTTAGCATTCATAGTGTGCTAAAATTAGTACATTTGCTTCAGATTATCTCTTAGAAAATGTTTTGAACTGCCTAAACTAATGTTTACAGTACAGATCTGTACAAAACATCCTTAAATGAGATTACTGCATAGCCATTTTATAGCTCCAAGTAGAAACATTTGAAAATTATGTCCCCCTTTTCTACATGTACTGCGTCACTGTGAGGGTTGAGTGTATATATGTGTATATATATATATATATATATATATATATATATATATATATATATATATATATATATGGGTCTACATTATAACATTGAAATTTCATAACGTTGAATTTCATTACATTGAGACCAAAACATCTAAATCCCAAAACAATGAAAACTCGGAACATTGAAAGTGTTCTTCATAATATTGAAAACTACAATGCATATGTAAATGAGATCCTCTTCACCTATACCACCACCTAACAAACTTTCTATGTTTCTGCAGAGGAGCAAGCCCCCATGCCCTCTATAAATCAGACATACCAACTCCAAGATCACACTACTGTGGAAAAAAAGTTAATTTCCTAACCTCACTGTATCACAATCACCATACACTGAGGTTAATAAATTAACTTTTTTCCACTGTAGTGCGATCTTGTAATTGGTATGTTTAATTTACAGGGGGAGTGGAGGTGCAGGGAGGCTTGCCCCCCCCCTGCAGAAATGTAGTAGAAAGTGTGTTTGTTAGTTAGGTGGTGGTGTAGGTGGAGGGGATCTTACTTACTTCTGCAATGTAGTTTTCAGTGTTATGAAGCACACTTTCAATGTTCTGGGTTTTCAGTGTTTTGAATTTTTGAAGTTATGGTCTCAATGTTATGATGAAATTCAATGTTATGAAGTAGACACATATATATATATACATATATATATATATATATATATATATATTTTTTTTTTTTTTTTTGTAGTGACAGGATGGAGGTAGGGGCAACTACACTGGGTTTGAGTAAAAAAAAGACTGAATTTCTTGCACACTCCTGCTACAGCTTGTATCATAATATATGCTCCAGACAGATTTTCAGACAGGTCTGGGTTTTAAATAAGGGGCTATGATTGGGTATCCAATCATAACCATGTTATTGCATGTTTCAGGCATGCATGCTAGGAAATTCACTTCAAGAGTGAAGCTTGAGAAGTGAATCTTGGCATCCATTTCAAGAACACATAACTGGTTAGGATTGGTGAGAACTGATCATAAAGCTTTGCATTGCATGGAGTTTTATCGATTTCATGTCATAACTCCATTTGGGATGTACCTTACAAGACACCTGCAACAGCTGGAAAGACCACAGAAGTACCTCAGCAAGAGGATTACTGGCCTCAAACATATGCCCTATGCAGCCCGACTGAAGAAACTCCAGCTGTATTCGGTTGCATACTGCTTACTCAGAGGTAATCTCTGCCTGACATACAAGGCCATGTCCAACCCAGAATTGATGGACATGCTCCACCTAAAAAAAACAAATCCCCAAGAGCCACATGCTCTAGGGATCTAAACCTCACCACAACGGTAAATAGGACATGCTGGAGGGATAGATTCCTGTCCCAGAGACTCCTCCATACTTTGGAACAGGATTCCAATCTCCATTAGGCAGAGCCCCTCACTAACACTCCAAGAGAAACGTTGATGAGTGGCTGGGAAACAGAAAATTTACCCCGGGGATCACTGCAGTGGCTCTGCTGGACAGAAGCACAGGGAACTAATGACTCTGCTAGACCAAGGCACAGGGAACTAATCTAAGGGGGCGGTGAAAGCCAACACATTCTGGATAGGTTTATAGATGCCTTCGGGCAGATAGCCTAGTACCTACCTATGAATCTATTTACTATAAGTTACAATAAAATGTAGTGTTTTACTGACTTTGAAAACTAATAAAACACTTAGCAAGTGGTGTCACATAGACAGTAAGTAAATATAAGTGGAAGGAAAAGTCAGGAACAGTTTATTTAGTTAAATATGTTACTTACAGACTGACATCTGTAAATTTCTCATAATGAAAATATGAAGCAGACACTTAAGGGACAGTTGAGGCTGAAGGAATGTCCCTTTTGTGAGACCTGCCGAGAACAATTCTTTTGGGGAGTGTACCAATTATTACATACCTCTGAAAGCGCTGTTACAGTTGGGTCTCTTGCTAGAGTAGCACTTTACAGATTTGTCTATTTTCTGATTTTGGGGCATAATCACAGTGATCCATGTACTACAAGCCCTTTAATGGTAAAATACAGATCAATACTCAAGACTCTACATGTCACAAACAGACATATGAAATAGACAACTCATAGGTTCGTAGGTAGCTACTAGGCTATTAGCCCTGGGGCCTATATAAGCCTAGCCAAACAGTACCCTGGCTTTTGCCACTCAAGAACATTATTTTTCTGTGCCCCTGTCAAGCAGAGCCACAGAAGTGATCTCCGGGGTGAATTTCCTATCTATCTAGTCTTTTCTAATCTGCAGATTTTCTTGGATAGGGATCACCAAATCACTTCCGTTTTCTGTGTTTTGTTCTGACACTGGAGAAAATGCCATTATTTTCACTTAGTTCTTACGCAACTACAGCATAATCCAAGCATTTGTCCTACTCATGCATGCCTATGGAACAAGTTTTGTAGTTATTGCATGCCTTTCATACCTACAGCCTCAGTGAACTTAACTGTATTAAAAGCAAATATCACTCACGTGAGCAGTTAAGTATGCACGATCACTATGTTCTACGACTCTGGATCTTTAGCTTCATACAGTTAAAAAAAAAGTTGACATTAAAAAAATAAATAAAAAATAAAAGGCTGTTTGCATTGCCTTTATTAAAAATATCTGGTTGATCCTTCAGCATGCACATAAAAACATGCAGACACAATAATTTGTACCATACCCCACTATTCACAATACTTCTGGGAGAAGACTCGGTCATATGTCAGCAGTCAGCATATGTCTGGGTTCAGACTCACTCATAAGTCAGTAATCAGTGTGTGCTCTGGTGCAGAATCATCCATACACCGGTAGTCAGCATATGCCTGGGAGCAGACTCACCCATATACCACTATACAACATATGCATCTTCAGCTCCTCCTCAAAAGTGACAGCAGTTCTACATTATTGGTCTGTTTTTTTTTTTTAACTCACTGTAGCAGTCAGACTGCCATAATCATAGTACAGACCAATGTTGTTACTTAGTTTTGGACCTTGTTCTCATAACTTTTGTGTTTGTCACAGATGATTTGTTTGTCAGTTTTCTGGTATGATGGAAGCTGCGCACTATTGAAAAGCAGTACCTTTATTTCATGAGTATATCTTATTATATGCTGATGCCTTCTTGTGCCCATGTCACTGCTAGAAACACTTCTTTTTGCTTCACTGCAGTTAGTCACATCTGTACTTTCTAATTAACATTTTGACACAACTTGCATATTGTAATATCCTCAAGCATGGATCACTTTTTCTATATCCTGGTGGATGAACCAGATAATGCACAGAAAATATTACAAATCAATATTTTAACAGATACTAACCAATAAATTATACACACATCCCACCCAAGCCTAGGATTTACACTTGTACTTTATCCACTGAATTATACCATCAATTCATTCCAAAACATTGTTTTACATTCCTTTAACGGTTTTATATTCTAGTAACTATATTGACCAGTTTCAGACAAACAATATACATATTTCGATAACATGGCTGCACATCCATTGCATCTAAAACCATGTCTAAACATATTCAATTCCCTTTGAAACTATAATACAATTCAAATAACTGTTTACAATTCAATCCTTAAAGGGACAGTCCCAAGAATTTTTTTTATTTTGATTCAGCCCTTGTTTGCATTTCAGGTTTGCCTTTCTGAGCATGCTCACCTTTGGCTAAGGGGGTGAGGGAAGAGTGCCTGAAGGAAGTTTCAAAGGTGTTAGCCAAATTCCATCTCAAGTTGCAGTTGTACTGACAATAACTCTCCCTGTGCAATTTATTAGTTTAATCTCTGCATTTTACCCATTGAGAAAAGTAGCCTTTAAGGCATTTAATGACCTGACTGCTGCAGCTACTCTAGAAAGCATATCAGTAATGCAAGGTTTTTAAAACATTGGTAAACACTGTTTGTTTCTTTCATTTCATATTTTATTCTGTTTTGATTGTGAATCCTGGCCATCTACAACAATTTTATGGCATGGATTCTATCTATAGAAAGCATCTGAGTCAGGCAAAGAATAGTGGAAACCATATTTCTCTTTCATTTTTTTACTGTATTCTGATTTTTGAATACTAGCGTGGTGTAGTGACTTTCTGACCTGCTGGGTAATTCCACAGAAAGCAAGTGTGTGACAGAAGGTGGGGCATTAGTAGACACACACCGTTTCTTTTTCAGCTTTTAGTTTGATATGTACTGATTTCTGAATACTACTAGACAAATGCACTATTTTTTATGAGTGGGCTGTTTGTACATCTGTAGAAGCATGAGTGATGCAAAATTTAAAAATGAGTATACACTGATATCCCTTTTCCCTGGCACAGCTTTCTTTATTTTAAATATGAACCAGGAGCTGGGGCATAGTTTCCCAATACAAGTCGGAGAGGAACACAAATCCAAAGATAAGTTTATCCTGGGAGCTGAAACAAGACTGGAACTGTGGATTTACAGCATATTTAAAAGTAAAATGACACTGTGGGTGAGAATGAAAGTGACGTGTCAAAGTGGACGTGACTTCTGTCAGTTTAATTCAGACCCTAATTTTAAACACTGGGATTGCCCCTTTAACATACATTTTAACTTTAATTATACCCAACTTTTAATCTTCTTCATTCTTATTTTTTTACCACTAAACTAATTGTGCAGTTTTATTCCAAAAGTTTACTTTATTCTACACATTCCTTCCAAATTTACAGTCAAATACCATTTACTGTTTATAAATTCCCCTCTATCCTGTTTAATGCTTTTTTCCTTTCACGCTCTTTAAACCTGTTCATACTATTCATCAGCGATCAAACTGTTGTCACCTCTTCACTTTTTCATTTTCTTTATTGCTTTTTGGCTGCTAGTAACAAGGTTATCATCCCTGTCACAAATTACAGGTATGCTGCTTTACCCCAGCTTTATAAAAAATCTGTTCCTAATCTCCCCTATCCCTATCTGCACATCAAGTTCTCTCAACTTGTGCGAACATATGATTTAGTCTCATTGGTAAATACAAATACTTGTGCAAACACTTCTATGTAAATATTCATATTTTCTGGATTTTGTTGCATATTTAGAATTAATACATATTTCCATCAATTCCTCTTTTTGAATCAATCTAATGTTCTTCTGCAGTTTTCCTACTTATTTTATGACTGATGTCTCAATTCCATCCATCCTATGTACAGTCTTCTTATTAATCTTCTAAGTCCTCCTCTTCTATATACATTATGGATTCTAGATGGTGCAGTATCATTCTGGAGATTTCTTGATTTCTCTTGCAGCTTTGTTATAACAGGAATGGCTTTATAGGCAGCTGTTCCATCCACTGCTCATCCTTCCTCTCTTACTTTCCCTTTAAAAGTTACTTCCCTCTATTGCAGTATGATACCTTTGCTGTTTCTCTGGTCTAAGTTCTTCCATGACTTTCTTGGGGTATGCATATGTCTTGACCCCTAATGGGTAGAATATCCTGAAAGTAGCTAGATATAATAGTTTGAATCATAGATTCAGATATTTGCACTTTTTGAAGCAGGGAATTAAAGCATTACACCTTGCTCATGTCTGACTTGAGCAATCATTGTCCACAACGACTCCTGACTCACTCATTTTTAATACAACTCTTTTTCCATAGACTTGACAGAGTGTTCTCTTTCAGTTTATACAGTTTCAGTATTATCATTATTGTGTGTTTTGTGGAACTCCTTCCAGGGGCATTTACCCTAGGGGCTCTTTCTACTGCAATCCCTTGCAATGAAATCCCTGTCTATAAATGGATGCAGTCCCTCAAGAAACATTTGCAATACTTTCGCTCAGCCTTTTCTAGTATCACCATAAATCATAGATTTTCTCACCTACATCTGTCCTTTAGTTCTGTTAATTTCTGGTTGATTTCTTCCAACTTTGCTTCCTGTTCAGGTGTTTTTCCTTTGAATTCTCTCAATGGTGTCTGGAGGAATGAGACAATCTTTGTGCTGGTTCAATGCATCTTCTATGCATTTTTTAATTGGTTTCTGCAATATAATCAGTCATTTCACTTATTTTAAAGACGTACTTCTTTACTTTGTCTACTTTGATTTCTGTTGTGGATGGAGATCTCTTAGCCATTTCAGTTTTGTTGCCAAGGTTTCCATCATTTCCTTTACAACTTTCCTAATGGTTCTGTATATCCAGAGTTTCCAGGTGCAGTAACTGTGTTTTTTCTGCTGATTTTTGTCTTTAACCAAATGTTTAGTAGTCATGTTTTTTAGACCTGCAATTACATGGAAGTTCTTTTTAATAGATACTGCGTTTTATCAATTATTGACCCTTGTTACAGAGCTCACAGGCTACCTGCTCTGCTGCCATCATACCAGAAGTTTTCGTAATGCAATTTTGTCCTTTATATTCATTTAGTATCCAGGGAATGGGAGCATGTCATTCTATTGATGGCTCTATTACTGAGCGATGGCTGAGTGAAGTAATCTGTCCTAAATAACTTTCTCTGACAATGGAATTTTCTCTTTTCTCCACTGCTGTGCAGCCTAATAGGTATACACAAGTTCAAGGGTTCTCTGGGGTGTCCTCTCACACAAAGGGTTGCGAGGAGGCAGGTATCCCTTAAAAAAATACTTCTATGATTTGCCAAAAGGTGTTTCAGACTTTTTTTTTTTTTGCTCTACCAGCACTCAGTGAAAGAGCTACTGATAGTCTGACAAAAATCTTAGGAAAGCATTCAAAGATGTTTTCAATTTGCTACTAGGTTGGTGTTTTGCTTTGACAGAGAAAATAAAAAGTGTGCTCACCAATACTGTTCCATCTGTGTTGTCCATTTTCATTCTTCCTCAACCGATGGGTCTCGGATCCAACTCAGTCACTTCTATGATCCTCTGATCCAAACTCTTGAGCTCCTCCCTTTATCCACAATGCCCTGCAAACCTAACATACCTCGGATTGAGTTTACTGCCCTTAGAGATAAAGGGATAATACCTTAAAGAAAGAAATTAATAAAGGACAGACTAAGAAAATGAGTTGGTGCTCAAACAAGGAACAAAGGTTCCTAAAGAAAAATGCTTAGGTTTTTCCATCAGTAAAGGGGCGTTTGCAGGTGGGTGGGAAGTTGGGGAAGAATGAACATGGACAACAAAGATTTAATGTTATGGCGAGTATGTAATTCTTTTATCTGATGTTGTCATTTTCATTTATTCTTCAAGTGATGGAGCAGAGTCCCCAGCTAGTTGAACCTTAGGTGGCCCTTATGGAAGGATATTTTGGAGTACTGCAGAGCCAAAGGCAACTCTGTTCCTGGAAACCAAATCCAATTTGTAAAGTGCAATAAAAGTATGAACATTAGCCCAAATTGCAGCTGCACAAATCTTGTCCATGGAAGCCCTTGACCAAAGGGCTGAAGAGACCACCACAGACCTCATGGAATGAGCTGTAAGAGACTTGGGTAAGGATAATCCAATTTTACTATAGACAAAGGAGATACAATCAGTTAACCATTTGGCCAGTGTAACTTTCTCTCCTAACAAATTGGGCAAAAGAGACAGACAACTGGTCAGATTTTCTGAAATCCTTGGTTCTATGCAGATAAAAGTGGCATTGTCTATGTACACCTTAAAGACGGAGCACATACTCTCCCTTATTTTAAAAGTTTTGAAAGAAGACTGGGAGGCTAATGACCTGGTTAATGTTGGACTCAGAAGCTACCTTTGGCAAAAAATTGGGTTGGTCCACAAAGGCAACCTGTCTTTGTGAAAAATCAGGTAAGGAGATTTGGAAGACAAAGCTTGGAGTTCAGACATTCATCTAGCTGATGTGATAGCAACTAGAAAAATGGTTTTCCAAGACAAAACTTTTAGACCTGACTTGGCTGAAGTTTCAAAGTGTATTTGGGTCAGGGCCTTTAGCAAAATAGTTAAATCTCAAGCAGGGGTAAGATCCTTCAGCAGAGGTCTAAGTAAAAAGGCCTCTGAGAAAGACTTTACATAACTTAGAGGTACAGTTATTTTCACCTACATAAAAATTTGAAATGGCAGCCAACTGGACCTTAATTGTAGAAAAGCTAGCACCTTCACTGAAAATTGAAGTTAAAAAATCAAGTATAGCTGGTACAGGGCTAGAAAGGGGATCCAATCCCTGTTAAGGGTCCAGAATACAAAACTCTTCAATTTACTTTTTTAAATCTTTCTAGTAGAAGATTTTTGAGAAGATAAAATATGACAGACTGGGAAGAGCAGCCTGCCCTGTCTAGCAATCAGTGGAATTGGTGAAATCATGCCGTCAGTTTCAGGCCTTTTATGTCCGGATGGGTCATCCCTGTCGGGTGAGACAGGAGGTCTGGAGTGAAATCCAGTATCGGGGGTGGGGGTAGGTGCAGGTCAGAGGAAGGGAAATCAAATCTGGCCTCATTGATGGAAAATCCTCTCCGCTACTTTGGCACTGAGAGACTACTTATGAGGCATCAGAACTGACCTACTTAGTCTGTCCACAATCACGCTGAAATTCCCTGGAATGTGTTTTGCTATTTGACATGCATTTTGACCTCTTTAGGAGACCACATACTTTGGACTGCCTCTTTCCCAGGTAGTGCTCCCCCCAGATGGGAGGCATCTGTAGTCACTGTGGCAATGGACAGGGGAAGAACAAATGGATAGCCTAGGAGTTCATTTGAATGAATCCACCAAAGATATCTCTTGCACACTCTTGACTGGGGTGGTTAAAGGATGTTGAAGAATGGTCCACTGGACTGACAAGAATCCATCGAAGAATTTGCACGTGAAACATGGCTAGAGGAATGACAGCAGCTGTCATGGATCTCAAGGCTTATAAAATAAGTCATGCTGCAAGAGAAGAATGTTGTATTAGTTTCCTGACTTGGTATCTGAGTGAATGTATTCGAGTTGGAGGAAGAGGGGTTATCTGATTGACCGTGTCCAGACAAGCATCTATGAACTCCAAACTTTGCATAGGTGTCAGTAGTGATTTGTTGTAGCTGACTGTGATGCCTAGATACAGGCACAACTTTAACAAGTAGTCCCTTGCTTCCAAGAATAAATGCCTGGTTGTGGCAGTGACCACTGCCACGCATTTGGTGAACACGTTGGGGGTTGTGGTGAGGCCAAAGGGCAGTGCTCTGAACTGGTAATGGCTGGCTCCCAGCCAGAAGCACAGATATCTTCTGGAGTGCCTGTTCATTTTGATATGATAGTATGCATTTTGAAGATCTAGCAAGCACATCCCAATCGTTCTTTCAGCAGAGGCAGAATGAACTGAACCATGACCATCAAGAATCTTGAATATTACATGAATTGATTTAGTTTGTTGAGATCCAGTAAGGGTCTTCTCTGCCACTAAGAAGAATCTTGAATAGGTCCCACATCTTCTCTGGTTTGTGAGGCCTTCTGGATGGCTTTTTTTCTAGCAGCTTTTTATTTCTAATGCTGCTGCTTCCCTCTGATTGGGTGGAGCATTGGGGATTATTTTTTTATTTTTGTAGGAGGAATACGGGAAAATGGTATGATAAACTCTGGATATAATCCTCTGCACCCAGGAATGTTTTGTTATGGGTAGCCAGGCTCTTTGGTACAGAGACAAATGCCTTTGACTGCCTCCAGAAGACAGCAATCAGGCCCCCTTTCAGGAGCACTGTTATGGCTTGTCCTATCAGGAGTCCTGGAAGCCCCGGTTCTGCAGTCTACCTCTGCCATGGGGAGGTGCCTTCCATTTGAGTTGCTCCCTCTGCCCCTGGGAGAACTATCTCCTCACAAGTCTTGAAAAGGACCCTGGGATTTACAGAAAGTACAGTTGTGTACATTTACCATAAATGCAGATGTTTGAGTGTATTCGCTGTTGCAGTCATCACATCTGGGTTATCCCTGCCAGGGGTAGCCCTCAGTATGCCCAAATACTAGAGGCTTAGTATTTCTGCATTGGTTGCTGTCACTTCAGGACTGACGTCAGGTCATCAGTAGTATAAAGTAAGGCAGCCGATACCATTACATCAGTTTTTCTTGCCCTGTTAGGAGCCCCCAAGTAGGAGCCAGTATATGGTGGAAAAACCCCACCAGTAGGAAGGAAATACCAAAAAGTTCCTTGTAAGGAGAGAGAGAGGAAAAGGGGGACAGAGGGAGGGAAACCAGGACTGCAACAGTGAATACACTTGAACATCTACATTTATGGAAAGTGTACACAACTGCACTATGTTCATGTTTCACTGTTGCAGTCATCACATTTGGGTCGATTCCCAAAGCTAAGGAAGGGAGGAGGCAGTTAAAGAGCATTGGGGCTAACAATCAGGCCCTGTAAGACTGCTGTGGCAAATCCAGCTCTGGATTTAGAAAAGATAGGTAGATGGTAATGCTTGGTCAAAGTATGTACAGAGCTCCAGGTAGCAGCTTCCAGGATGTCCCTGGTAGGGACTCCTCTGAGAAATGCTGTAGAGGTAGATGCAGCCCTGGTGGAATGTGGTCTTATCCCCTGTGGGGTAGGTTTTCCATGGTGCTTGTAGCAGACATTAATGCAATGGGCTAGCCATTTGGAAATTGTTTGCTTTTAAATGGCCTTCCCCTCTGCCCCTGCAGTAAAACTAACTAGCAGCTGGTCAGATTTTCTAAGAGGCTTAGTTCTCTCCAAATAGAATCTAAGCTGTCTGTGCACATCCAGACAGTGCAGTATCCTTTCCCCCCTTATTTTGAGGATTAGGGAAAAAGGTAGGCAAATGAATGGACTGGTTTAGAGCCACACTAGACACCACCTTGGGCATAAAAAAGAAGTTATGTACTCACCATAATGCTCCATCTGAGTAGTTACACTTCATTTTTTTGCAACCTGTGGGTATTCGGATCCATATCGGATCCGAGCCGACAACTTTTCAAGCATCTGCTCCAAGCTCCTCCCCCTTACCCATAACCCATCACCATCTCCTACTTTTCCTCAGATCGAGTTTGCCACTACTCAAACCAATCAGCAACTCAACTTACAATAAACCATGAGAAAGTTTGAGGGAAGGAGGGTGGGAAGGTTGCAGAAAAATGAAGTGTAACTACTCAGATGGAGCATTATGGTAAGTACATAACTTCTTTATCTGAAGTAGTTAACTTAATTTTATCTGCAACCTGTGGGACAGAGTCCCCAGCTACACAAACTCCTGGGAGACCCTCATGGAAGGATATTCATGAGCACCGCAGAGCCAAAGGATGCTCTCCCTCTGGAGATCAAACCCAACCTATAATGAGAAATGAAGGTATGTGACCTTGCCCAAGTTGCTGCCATGTAAATGTCCTCCAATGAAACTCTAGACCAAAAGGCAGCAGAAGTCGCCATAGGTATGGTAGAATGAGCTTTAATAGGACCAGGCGTGGATAGACCTTTGTCTTTGTAAATTTGCAAAATATATTGTGTAATCCATCTAGCTAATGAAACCTTGGAGATGGCTTTACCCAGAAAGGGTTTAGAAAAAGACACAAATAACTGGTCAGACTTACGGAAGGGCTTTGTTCTACGTAAATAAAAGCAAAGTTGTCTATGAACATCAAGCAAATGCAGTTTATATTCACCCTTGTTTTGAAAATTTGGAAAGAAAACAGCCAGGTTAATTGTTTGATTAATGGTCGATTCAGAAGCCACTTTTGGTAAGAAAGAAGGATTTGCGGAGAGAAACTCTGTCCTTATGGAAGATCAAGCAAGGGGGCACAGCAGACAAAGTCTGAATCTCAGAAACCCTCCTAGCCGACGTAATGGGCACTAGGAAGGCTGTCTTCCAGGATAAGAACATCAAATCTACTGATGATGCAGGTTCAATGGGGGGAGCAACTAAAGCCTGGAGAACCAAGGTAAGGTCCCCCAAGGAGGAATAGAGACTTTAACTGGAGGACACAAAATAAAGGTGCCTTTAAGGAAAGCCTTACACAGTCTAGAAGAGGCCAGGGCATTCATGTTTCACTGACATGGAAATTTGAAATAGCTGCCAGTTGCACTTTCACAGTGGAGGAACTAGCCCCTTGCTGAAAAATACTGGCTAAGAAATCCAACACTGCAGGAACAGGGCTGTAAAAGGATCCAGGTTTCACTGAGAAGCCCAACTAGAGAATTGTGTCCATTTACTGCGGTAAATCTTCCTTGTGGAAGTCTTGTGAGATGCCAACAGAATAGTTTTTACTGAAGATGAAAGACTGGGAGTCCTGGCAATCAAGGGAACTGGAGCAACCAAGCCATCAGCTTGAGGGAGTCCACGTTGGGCAGACAAGTGCCTGAGGGATGAGAAATGAGATCTGGGCAGGGATCCAGAACCCAAGGAGGAGCTAGAACATGAGACCAAAGGAAGTGGAACCACACTTGACGAGGCCAGAACGGGGCAATGAGGATCACTTTGCACCCCAGTTGGCAAGCTTTCTGAAGAAACTTTGGAATGAGTGGTAATGGGGGATAAACATAAAGCAAACCAGGAGGCCAAACATGGACTAGAGTGTCTCTGGGGCTCCCCTGGTGATGGATCAGAGAGAAGAACTCGTCGAACTTCACGTTGGAATGAGATGCAAAGAGATCGCAGCAAGGCTGACCCCATGCAAGGAAGATCTCCTCCGCTATAGACTGTTTCAGAGACCACTTGTATGGCATTAGAATAGCCCGACTCAATCTGTCCGCTAAAATGTTGGAGCGTCCCAAGATATGCATTGCAATCAGAAACAGACAGGTGGAGACTGCCCAATCCCACACTCTCATGGCCTCGCGACACAGAGGGTAAGATCTGGTTCCTCCTTGTTTGTTGGTGTACCAGACAACTGACATGTTGTCTGACTGAATTGCAATAGTCTCTGGGGGAAGAACAGTGTGGAAGACTTGCAACGCTAAAAGCACTACTCTCATCTCCAGAACATTGATGTGCAATCTGGTCTCAATCTGGGACCATGTGCCTTGGACCGTCCTGCCCAGATAATGCCCCTCCCACCCGAGCTGGGAGGCATCCATGGTCACTGTGGCTTGGGCTGTGGGTGAAACAAATGGACGTCCCGCTGCAATCTCCGGGGATTGGAGCCACCAGAGGAGTGACGCACTGCAGACTTTGCTGATTTGTATTGGATGTTCCATGGGGAGATGTAGCCAAGACCACTGTACGGCTAGAGTCCATTGAAGAACCCACATGTGAAGATGCGCACAGGGGAGGATCGAGATTGCTGCAGCCATAGAGCCCAGGGCTCTGAGAACGTTGCCCATCTTGGGTAACCTGGGGCCAAGAACTATGGACCCGTAGACTCTGGACCCTGTCTGGAGTTAGAAAGTCTTTCAGTCAAAGGGTGAAGTCCAAGGTCTGCACTGGGTCAAAGAGGGACTTGGAAACATTGATAGTGATCCCTAGCTGGTCTGCAAGATGAAGGAAGGAGTCTCTGGCATGGCAAGTAAGATGATTTATGGAAGCAGCGAGGAGCCAATCGTCTAGGTAAGGGAATATCTGAATTCCCTGAAGCCTCAGGTGGGCCGCTACGACTGCCATTACCTTGGTAAACACCCTGGGGGCTGTGGTGAGACCGAAGGGTAGGGCTCTGAACTGGAAATGATTGGCTCCCAGCTGGAAGCGAAGAAATCTCATGGAGTTTCTGTGAATCTTGATATGATAGTAAGCGTTCTGGAGGTCTGTCGAGAACATCCAGTCGCATTCTCGAAGATAAGGTAGAATGGACTGCAGGGTGACCATGTGGAATTTCTACTTGGCGATAGCTAGGTCTAAGGTTGACAGGTCCAAGATAGGCCTAAGGTTCCCAGTCTTTTTTTGGCACTAAAAAGAACCTGGAGTAAACGCCTGATCCGGACTGATCGGGAGGGACCAGTTTGATGGCTCATTTGAGAAGCAACTTGGAAATCTCTAGTGCTGCCGTCTCCCTTTGAGTGGGTGGAACATCTGGGAGGCACTTTGGTTGGACTGGAGGGGAAACAAATAGGATGGTGTAGCCTCTGGATATTATTTGAAGCACCCAACGATCTGCAGTTATGGACTCCCAAGCCGATGGGTGCAAAGATAACCTTCCCTCGACTGCCTCCAGAGTACGACAGTCGGGCAACCCCTCAGGGCATTCATGAAAGACGCCTTGAAGGGGGCCGCAGATTGACACAGTTTGAGCCAAGCGTGTTGCCTCATAGCCACGCCGGTCCTAGCTGCTCCTTCCATAGCATAGGGAAAGGAGGCGCATAGACGTGTTTGATACAGACTTCAGAGTCAACATTTTTGCGGAGAACAGAAGCTTGTCCTCCAGCGACAAAGACTATAGGGGTGGCTCAGCTAACTCTGTGACTAGATCTCGCTGCAGTCATATAACGTGTTCTAAATAGTTCAGCACTTGGATGGAAAACGTCGCTGAAGAATACACTCGCTTCCCAAATCTATCTACCATCCTGGACTCCTTGTCCAGAGGGTGGACCGAGGAACTTTCCTGAGCCAGTTCCCTCTTGGTGGCTGCTGCAACCACCATAGCATCCACAGGGGATCCTTTATACCAAGCCTGTCTTTTCTGAGGGTGGAGAGAGGATCTTGTCAGGACATAGGTTCATAGATTAGTACTAGGCTAACTGCCCTTGCGAGCCATTTTTAAGCCTAGCCAATTACCCCTTGTGAGACTCAAACCCTGCACCTTGTGTTTGTAAGGCAAACACTTTAACCATTAGGCCACCCTCCCAACCCTAATTTGGTTGGGTATTGGCTCTACAGTGTCAGGCTCCTTCCATGCCCACGTGGTGATAAGACCCACCAAGGGATCCACCGACGGGGACACCCAGGATGTAGATGGGCCCGTGCCAAAAGCCTCCAGGAACACTGACTCATCTGTAGAAGGTTTTGGGGCTGACCAACCTCTCCTCTGGTGGAGGACTCCATGATGTCTCCAAAGGAGACATCCTCGGGAGGTGACCTGAGTGAACATTCTTTATCTAAATCAGTGTCTTCTGTCAAGGACTCGGGGGAGTCCAGGTGCTTCCTTTTATACGTGTGCTTACGAGGACCCTCTTCCGTGGGACTCTCTGAAGAGGGCTTGTGAACCATGGGGATTTCCTTCAGGGGAACTGCCTGGGGGTCCTCTAGCATGTGCTGTCCCTGGGACAAGTTGAAAGGAGTCATAACCGAATCCGAGGGAGTCTGGACAGAATCCAAGGAAATAGGCTGGGGTCTCGATCCTAGGGAGAGAACCCTCTCCACCACGTTGAATGCCAATGGGTCCACTATGAGGATGGGAGCCAAGGCTAGGGTAGCTGGAGCTCCGAAGGAATGGCTTGGATCTGACAAAAGCTGCAATAAAAAAGTCGGAGCCAAAGACACCTCCATCCCCTCGTGTCCGACTCCCCGTCCTCGGCCCCAAGAGCTGCTCAGATCTGAGGAACTCAAGGTAATCACCAGAGTCGAGGTTGGAGGAACCATTGGCGCTGAATCCCCAGCTCAGGAGATCTTCTGATCCATAAACCCCGAAACCGCAGGCTGGATCAGGGGAAGGAGAAATAGGATGAATGAAGGGGCAAGGAGGTCCCCCCTCCAGAGGGTGAGGGGTCTGGCAAGACTCCCATCTGGATTTGGGTCCAAATAAATTTCATCATCCTGTCCATATCCATTTCAGAGAGACTCCAAATTGAGCACGAGGAAGTGACTGACTCGAATCTAGCTGGACACTGCGAAGATCTGGATGAAGGCCCTGATTCCAAAGGCTCTGTCGGCTCCGGGGAGAATCTATGGGAGTGGAGCCGAGGAGACAGATCTCAACACCTTGGAAGGCAGGCTAGGGAAGGAATCCTGATCTGGAGACCATTAACGGGGGCCTATCCCACTTCTTCTCTCTATCTCTTTTCTTTTTCCTTTCTCTTCCTTTTGCATCCCCTTCAACAGGTCTAGTGGGAGGATGAGTCCCTGCCTGGGGGGGGGGGGGTTGGGTGGTAGCTGTGTAAGCCGAGGCCAAGGAAGACGAGTCCAGCATGGAAACAGGGAGAAAGTCTTTAGCCACCAGTTTGGTCTTCCTTTCCTTAAAGGCCCTAAGATTAAAGCCGGCACACACACTACACTGAGTAGACAAATGTGGAATGCCTAAGCAAACACACAGAGTGTGACCGTATGCCAGTGAAAGCTTATGGCCACACTCTGTGCATTTCTTAAATGTAGGTTTAGGCTGATCAGCCATTCTACACACACACACAGCCACACCTACTAAACTTCAACACACTAAAACCATGCACATCTATGGGGAAGGATGGGCCTACACCAAACTACTTCACCAACTAAAACTACTAGACTAAACTACTTTTTCCAGCGAACAAGTGTTTGGGGGAGGAAAAGGGAACTAATTAAGACAAACTCTCACTACACACAAGAAAAAATTTTTCCAAAAGGCACTTACTACAAACTTAACACTCAGAGCTATGGAGACCATGATGCTGATGCACGAAGCGGCAAACAAGATCTGGGGGAAGTTAGGAGATGGTGATGGGTTATGGGTAAGGGGAGGAGCTTGGAGCTCACAGCAGATGCTTGAAAAGTTGCTGGCTTGGATCCGATATGGATCTGAATACACACAGGTTGCAGATAAAATGAAGTTAATTACTTCAGGTGGATGGATTAGTCCTGAGGGGAAACCCTGTCCGCATGCAAGATAATGAAAGGTTCCACTGCCACGAGGGCATGCAGTTCAGACACTCTTCTTGCTGAGGTGATGGCTAGAAGTAAGGCTGTTTTCCAGGAAAGGAATTTCAATTCTGCTGTAGCAGCTGGTTCAAAGGGGGGAAGATGAGTTTCTCCAATACAAAGTTAAGGTCCCAAGCTGGAGTGGGATCTCTCCTGGGGGTGGGTCTTAAATTTTTGGCCCCTCTAAGGAATTGTTTTACCAGGGGATGAGAGAAGAGGGGTGGCTTTGTAATATAATGTGCTGAAATGGCAGAGGCATGAATCTTAATTGAAGAGAAAGATAGGCCCTTGTGGAGCTTTTCTGTTAAGTAATCTAGAATATGGGTAAGCTGGGCACTACTGTGCCTCTCTGCTGAGCCTGGTTCCAGGAACAGCATCTTTTCCACATTTTTGAGTAGTATTTTCTAGTACTAGGCCTCCGTGCCTCAAGAATGACATCCAGCACCTGCTTACTGAAGGTTTCTAGGGGTGAGCTCAGGGAATTAGCCGGGGTGCAAGGTTCAGGGATTGAAGCAGAGGATGCAGAACTTGGCCCGCCTGCTGGGACAGCAGGGAGGAGGATCTGAGGCAGGTGCCATGGTTATAGCACTGTCAGACTACGCAAAAGGGGATATCAGTGCCAGTGTGGCCAGTGTGGGGCAATCAGTTATTGCCCTTGGCTTGTCCTGTTTGATCTTTAGTAAAACCTTTGAAAGGAGAGGCAGGGGGAAGGCATACATTGAGTGGCTTTCCCATGTAAAGGACAGGGCATCCACTCTCCAAGCTTGACTGTGGGGAGTTCTGGTGCAGAATTTGTTCAACTTGTAGTTCTGAGGGGAGGCAAACAGATCTACCTCTGGTGTCCCCATTTGTTCCTCAAAAGCTTGAATATTTTGAGTTCCAGTTTCCATTCATTTGGATAAATGAGATTTCTGTTTGAATCGTCTGCCAGTGAATTTAGTTTGCCTGGCAGGAATTGAGCTTGCAGGTTCACTCGGTAGTTCAAGGCTGTGTTCCACAGAGCCATGGTTAGTCTGCAGAGTGGGTAGGAATGGGTTCCCCCTGCTTGTTTATGTACCACATAACTGTGGTGTTGTCTGTCTTTACCAATAGTTGTCCTGGAAGAATAAGGTCTTTGAAGGCTGTCAGAGCATTCTGTACAGCTAACATTTCTTTTTGATTGATATGCAGGTGCATCTGTTTTGGGTTCCATTTGCCCTGAATCAACTGCCCTGCCTTGTGAGCCCCCCATGCATTCTGGTGAGTCTGTTGTTAGGGTTTGGGCGGCAGGGGGTAGAGTGAAAGGGAGTCCCTTGTTGTGGTAGCAGGCTTCTGCCCACCAATGGAACTCTGCCCTTAGACAAGGAATGATAGGAATCACTGTTTCTAGGTCCTGGAAATGTTGACACCAAAGACTTTTTAGGTACCACTGAAGTTTCCTCATATGCAGTCTTGCATATGCAATTAACAAAATGCAAGAGGCCATGAACCCCAGGGCTTGCAGGATTTTCCTTGCAGAGAGCTGGGTTTTAGTGGCCAGTAGGTTATCAAATAAACTTGTTTCTCCGGAGTAAGGAATGCCATCTGGGAAGTTGTGTTCAAGCTTGCTCCCAGGAATACAATATGTTGGCACGGTACTAGGAGTGATTTCTTCTTCTTGTTGGTGTACCCCAGTGAGGTTAGAAGTCTCTTTACAAATGCCAGGTGTTGTAATAACAAGTCCTGACTTTATGCCTGAATCAGGCAATCATCAAAGTATGGGTAAATCTGAATCTTTCTCTGCCTGCAAAATGCAATGGCTGGAGCTAGGCACTTTATGAATACCCTGGGTGCAGTAGATAAGCCAAAGGGAAGTGCAGAGAACTGATAGTGCATGAAGCCTGTCCTGAAACGTACGTATTGTCTGCAGGATTCTCTTATTGGGATGTGCAGGTAAGTGCCTTTTAAGTCTAGGGTTGAAAGCCAGGCATCCTTGGCTAGCACAGGAAGAATCTGTTGAAGAGTTAGCATTTTGAATTTTGGAACCACCAGAAAGGTGTTGAGAATAGACAGATCCAGGACAGGATGCCAGGAGTTTTCTTTTCTGGGAACTAGGAACAGTCCTGAATAAAAACCTTGTCCCCTTTGTTCTGCTGGGACTGGTTGAATAGCACTCATACTGAGGAGAGAGACGACTTGTTTTTGGGCCTCCGCCCACTGATTTGGGGTGGATGTCTGGCCATTCACTTAGGGTTGGCAATGAGTGGAAATGGATTCTGTATCCTAGGGGAAACTATGTTTAAAACCCATTTTTCCTGGGTAATGAGTTCCCAGTTTTTTGCATCTAGGGCGAGCTTTCCTCCTAAGGGAGCAAGTAGTTGAGCAGGGCTTGGAAGAGTTAAGCACAAGTCATTGTGCCATTTTTCCATAGGGGGGGTGGCTTATTACTCCCTCCTTTGGAGGTGGGAGCCCCCCTCCCCCACTGCTTAGATCTGTGCATAGCCCAAAACTGAAGTTTTGGTGGTCTGCTGCTCCTGGGTTTGGACTGAGAAGGCCTGGAAGGGACTGGAAAAGACAACTTCTTTGAAGGCCAATGCCTACTGAATCTAGGTGGCTGCACTTGTAAAAAAATCTTTAACAGTTTGCATAGATTTAGCTTTTTCCTCCATCTTTTTGAGTATGACTTCTGCTTTGTTGCCAAAAAGGCATTCTTGGTTTAAGGGTGCATCTAGTAATTTAGCTTTAACATGATCTGGCAAGTTTTGTTCCTTAAGCCAAGCATGCATTCTAAGTACAGACGCAGTGACAGCAGCCCTGCAAGATGTTTCCAAAGCATCAAAACCACATTGCAAAGTATGTTTACCAACTTGTTCTGCAGAATGCATTAGTTCTTGCAAGTCTTTGTGTTCAGCACAGTCAGGAAACATTATCATTTTCTGTTTTAGTAGTCCCATAATATGCTGCTGATACTTTAACATATGAAACTGGCAATTAAAGCCCTAATGGCCAAAGTAGCAGAAGTGTATACCTTCTTACCCCATCTGTCCAAGGCTCTAGAGTCCCTATCAGAAGGGGTAAGATTTTTGGCAGTAGTAGCCTTAATGCTTTTTCATCCTTGGGAAATGGTCTCTGGATCTGCAGTGAGATTCTTGAAGAGGAATTTGTGAGAGTCAGGCACTCTGTAGTACCTGTCAGGTTTCCTGGGAGCTGGTGGAAAAGTGTCTGGGATAAGTCCGGATTCCAAGAAAACATCATCTATATTCTCCAGAACAGGAGGGACAGCTAGACGCCTGTGTTGACGCAGGAGTAAAAATTCTCTAAGTCGCTTTTTGGACTCAGAATAATCCTGGCTTTTCCAGCAGAAATGTTCCTTAAGGGTATGCAAGGTTTCACCAAAAGAAAAATCTTCTGGAGGAGAAGCAGAGGGAATGGAATCCTCTGCATCAGAATCCTCATAAGTAGATAAGGGTAAAACCTGGTAGCCAGAAGGAACAGAGATGTCAGATTCCTGATCTGAAGAATCAGAAAGAAAATCAGTTCTAGGTCTCTTAGGGGGGAAAGACTGGCTTCCCCTAATTAAGGAAATAAGGTGTTCAGCCATTCTAATAATTTGTTTTTGAGGCATATGGGGCTGAGAATGTGGTTTGGTCGTCTGTTTTCTAGGTGTAGTGCGAGCTTTAGGCCTAAGGAATTCGGTATTTCTAGCTTGAAACAAAGTCAGCGATTTAATATGAAAATCCATAGGCCTGAATACACCCTCAGAAGCCTGTGCCTGCACAGTGGCTCCGGACCCATCCAAGGTAGAGATGTCTGCAGGTTCCATAGTCGAAGCAGCATCTCACGGAATACCGGACTCTGAATGGGTCTCAGTAGAGGCCTGCGAATCTGTAGTAGCGAGTATCAGGGGCTGTGAAAGCACCTCACTGAGTACCGGCGGACTGGCGACTAGCTTAATGGAAGCGTCGTCGGCAGTTTTGGACCTATGCAGTCTGTCCCTGTCTTTATCTTTATGTTTTTTTGGAAGATCGGTAGTCGGATGGCTTAACGGAGCCATTTCGGAATACAGGGATTGAGAATTAAAGTATTTAGCTACAAAAATAGCCTGACGATGAATAGTTCGGGCGTTGAACAAGGCACAAAACCGACAACGAGGAACGTCGTGGTCTGTGCCTAAACAGGTGACGCAGTAAGAATGAAAATCTCTATGAGGTATTTGCTTTCTGCAGGCAAGACAATTGTTAATTTTTTCTGACATCGGTTAGAACAAGAAAAAAGGATCCCCAACGGGGTACTTATCTTTTTGAAGACTTCAGTTCTGAAACTCGAAAATGAAAATTTCAGGAGTCGGCCGACCAGCACTTGCGAACTCTGCTTCTGCTTCGGGCACCGCACGGCAAGAAAGACTAATGTAATGGCGTTGGCTGCATGTTTTATACCCCTGACAACCTGATGTCATGGAAGAAGCAACAGCATCTGATGCAGAAATCTAAAGACTCTGGTATTCAGGCTGGCTGAGGGCTACCTGCAGACAGATAGCCCAAATTTTATGACTGCAACAGTGAAACATGAAGAACATCTTCACATGGATACCTGACCAAAATGTAAGGAACAATGGGGAGGCAATGCAAAGCTGTCAGTACACACTTGAATTTTCTAGCTTCGCTCCTGATAGTGCCAATCAGTCTTGGAAGAGTATAAAAATATATTATGCTCACTAGATTATCACAGAATTAAAAGCATACAATAGCTAAAACAGAAACATTCTGATTACTTTTAATATAGAAAGAGGACAAAAGCGTCGTGTGACATGCTAGATAAACCACAACCAATTTCATTCTATATAAACAGAAATAAATACCACTTATTTAAAAGTTATAAAATATTGCCTGCTGGCACTGACAGGGCTGTGTGTGTGTGTGTGTGTGTGTGTGTGTGTGTGTGTCTACAGCTGGTAGAGAGGAGGTGCATGAGAAAAAACACTTTGCTTGTACACTAGTGGAAGGGATTCTTTCTTTGGGCCTTAAGAAAGGATTTACATACACACAATTAAAGCCAGAATATGAAATCTGGATAACTCTTCTGTGTCAATTAGTCTACTGTTTTGCACAAAGTATATGGCACACTACACAAAAAGAAGTTATGTACTTGCCATAACGTTCCATGTGAGTTATTCATCTCACCTTCATTCTCACTGATGGCTTCGGAGCCGATCCTCGGCTCCGACTCGGCCAGATGCTAAAGCTCCAGGCCTTCAAACAGCTTGTGGCCTACTCCCTATCCCATGATGCAATAGAGCTTCCCTCAGATCTTGTTTGCCCAATCATACTGATAACTAAAGTATATAGGCATTAAAATAAGAATACCGTAGATAAGGACAAAGCATCATTAAGATTTGTTTGAACTTCCCGGCCCTCAAGACTTTAAAGGTAGGGGGTTGGTGGATGGGACACAAGAATGAAAGTGAGATGAACAACTCACAAGGAATGTTATGGTGAGTACATAACTTCTTTATGTGAAGTTGTTCTATCTCGCCTTCATTCTCACTGATGGGCCAGTGTCCCAAGCACCATCTCCTTAGGTGGCTCATGGAAGTATGTTCTTCGGAACCATAGAACCAAAGGAGGCCCTGTCCCTGGAGGTCTTATCCAATTTGTAATGAATGATAAAGGTATGAGGTGAGGACCATGCGGCTGCTGCACAAATGGTTATCTATAGGTAGCCATGCTAGAAAGGCTGAAGATGTGGAAACTACCCTGGCTGAGTGAGCCTTGACTTTATGATTTAGTGTCATGTGTGTAGAGATTTATGTGAAAGAAATACAACCTGACAACCATTTTGACAAAGTGTTTTTTACCACCGGAGTACCCTTCTTTGAATCTGAAAAGGAGACAAAAAGTTGATCTGACTTTCTGAAGTCCTTAGTCCTGTCTAAATAGAATTGAATTTGCCTATGGACATCAGGTTTGTGCAACACGTGTTCCATTTTGTTTGAATATTTGGGAAAAAACACACGTAATTCTATAATCTGGTTGAGATTTGTTTCAGAACAAACCTTAAGTAGGAATGAAGGATTTGTTCTCAGTGTTACTCTGTCGTTATGAAAAATCCAATATGGGGTTTTGATGGACAAGGCATGTAGTTCTGAAATTCTTTGAGCGGAAGTAATAGCTACTAGGAAAATGGTCTTCCATGATAGGTATTTCAAATCACAGGATGATGCAGGTTCAAAGTGGGGGGTAAAATGATCCGTGAGAGTACAAAATTGAGATTCCATGGAGCAGATGGGGTTCTAATAGGTGGTCTCACGTGAATAGTACCCTTAAGGAATGCTTTAGAAAGTCTGTGTGACAAGATGGGAGTCTGTTGATCACCAATATGAAAACTAAAAATTGTTGCCAATTGAACCCTAAGGGTTTCCGCAGCCGCTCCTTTATGAAACAGTTTAGTCAGAAACTTTAGAATGGAAGAAATCGAAGCCATATATGGGTCAACATTATTATTTGACACCAAAATGGAAAATCTTTTCCACTTGCTAAGGTATAGTTTCCTAATAGAAGATTTATGAGAAGAAATTAGGATGTTCTGTGCTGCAGATGATAAATTGTGGAACCTGGCTATTTGTGGAACTGGAGCATCCAAGATGTCAACTTTAGGGTATGAATTCCAGGATGAAGAACCCCTGATGAATGGATCAGAAGATCTGGAACTGGGCCCAGAATCCATGGTTCTTCCAGTAGATAAGGCTGCAGAAAGGGGAACCAAATTTGACGAGGCCACTAAGGGGCTATTAAAATAATGGTCCTTCCCAGAGTGCTGGCTTTCTGTAAGAATTTGGGCATCAGAGGAAATGGGGGAAAGGCATAAAGAATGCCGGGGGCCAACTGTGTACAAGTGCATCCCTTGGGGCATCTCCTGAGTTGGGGATCAGGGCAAAGTAATTGCTGCATTTGGTGTTGGTGGGGGTTGCAGAGAGGTCGCAGCAAGGCTGGCCCCATCTGCGGAATATCCTTTCTACTACTACTTCTTTCAGAGACCACTTGTGAGGAGACAGTATTGCTCTGCTCAACTTGTCCGCTATCATATTGGACTTCCCTGGAATGTGTGTTGCTATCAGAAAGCGCTGGGTGGATTTTGCCCACTGCCGTACTCTTAAGGCCTCTTGACATAAGGGGTATGATCTGGTTCCTCCCTGTTTATGTACCAGACCACTGCCATGTTGCCCATCTGTATTGCAATAGTCCCTAGCGGTATAAAGTTTTGAAAGGACTGCAATGCTAGAAGTACCACTCTCATTGCTAGGACATTAATACGATGATGAGCCTCATGATTCTCCCATGTGCCTTGGGCTGCCCTTCCCTGAAAATGACCCCCCACCCTATTCAGGGAGGCATCCATGGTCACAGTGGCAACTGCGGTTGGTAGAACAAAGGGACATTCTATTGTGACTTGAGGAGAGGTCACCCACCAAAGAAGATCCCTCTTGCATGAATTTGTTGTTATGTGATGAGACATTGGAAGCTCCCGATAAGATCATTGTGTGAAAAGCAGCCATTGCAGTATCTGCATGTGCATTTGGCCTAATGGAATGGCAATGATGGCTGCAGCCATGGTCCCTAGTAATTTGAGCACTATTGAAACTGGGGATCTCTGTTTGGGGATAAGGTGCAGAACTTGTCAAAGGGTCACCACTCTTTCCATTGGAAGTTTTCTGGTCATGGAAACTGTGTTGAGATCTGCTCCTATAAAGACGGTATGTCTGGATGGCTGTAAAGCAGATTTGTCCCAGTTTACAGTAATCCCCAATCGACTGCAAAGATCTAAGGTTGTCTCCCTTGCTTGTACGAGTCGATTCTTGGTGTGGCGGTGAGAAGCCAGTTGTCTAAATATGGCAACACCTGGAATCCTAACCATCTCAGGTGAGCCATGACTACTGCCATGCATTTGGTGAACACTCTGGGGGCTGCAGTGAGACCAAAGGGCAGAGCTCGATACTGAAAGTGACTGGCTCCCAGCTGAAAGCGCAAATGATCCCTGGATGATTTGGCCATCTTTATATCGTAGTACGCATCCTGGAGATCTACTGAGCACATCCAATTGTCTTTTCCTAGAAAAGGAAGTACAGACTGTAGTGTGACCATTTTTTTTTGACAGATTTGTTCAGTCTGCTGAGATCCAAAATTGGTCTCCAGTCCCATTTTCTTTGGAACTAAAAAGAACCTTGAGTAAGTTCCAGATCCTCTCTGATCTGCTGGGACTGGTTGGATGACTCTTTTTTTTCTAGCAACCTTGTAATCTCTATGGTCGCCTGTTCCCTGTGATTAGGTAGAACGTCTGGGATTTTTTTTCACACGGAGTGGAAGGGTAGCAAAGGGAATGGTGTAACCTCTGGATATTATGCTTTGTACCCAACGGTCTTTTGTGACTTTTAGCCAGGTGTCTGGGTACAAAGATAAGCGTCCCCTGACTGCCTCCAGAGACGGACAGACAGGCTTCCTTTCAGGGCTGATCCCTGTCACCCCGATTTTGTGGGTCCCTTTTGCTGTGTGGACGGAGTCTCCCATTATTGCCCCCTCCTCTGCCTCTAGAGGGGGTTTCACCATGTGTCAAAGAAATCTCCTTGGGCTTTGCGGAACCACATTTTCCCACTCTTACGACCTTTAGGATAAAGTCTGGTAGGAGTGGAAAAACGGACTCCTATGGCAGAGAGAGTCCATTTTGCTCATACCTGGTAAGTGTTTCCTTCACTTTCGGTCCAAAAAGTGATGAACCATCAAAGGGGGTGTTCACAAAGGATGACTTGTAGTTCTCTGCACAGGAACATAAGCGCATCTAGGAGTGTCTCCTAAGAGCAATTCCTTTACCCGCTGCCCTAATCGTTCCATCAGCTGCATACAAAATCAGATGCATGGAAGAGTTTATAAGGGAATTTAGGGTAGCAAGCTGGGAGGTTACCTTGTCTGAGACCCCCGCAGCTACCGCACCCTGCAGAGTATTTCCCAACTCCTTAAGGAGATCTCTGTGTAGTCTGGTAAAATGTGTGAGGTAGTTCAGTGACTGAAGAGTAAAGGTTGCTGAACTAAACATGCACTTTCTGTATCGGTCCATGATCCTAGAGTCTCTATTAGGAGGATGAACAGATGTGGAGGTCTCTGATAACTCCTTTTTGGTGGCCGCCACCACGATAGCATCAATAGGTATTTCTTTGGTAAGGAAAGCCTTGTCCTGGGGTGACGTTATAAATTTATTATGCCTCAGAGGGACTGGTTCTATGGTATCCGGGGACTACCACGCCTTTCGAGAGAGAAGGTCCATCAGCTCATCAAAAGGTAGAGTCACCCAAGAGATGGAGGGTTCAGGCCCGAAAGCCTTCAGGAGTACTGACACATCATCAGTAGGGTTAACAGGATTCTAGACACCCCTCTGTTTTAGTATTTCTAAAATATCACCAAAAGAAATATCTACAGAGGGGGACCGTGGAGACCCTTCTGACTCATCTAAGTCAGTATCTGATGTGATGGATTCCTGTGGGGAATCCAGAATCTTCCTCTTGCAAATTCTCTTCCTAGGAACCTCCTCAGTGGGAGCTTCTGGGTAGGTCCTGGAAGATCAGGGCTCACCTGATGCGGGACCTGAGACTCAGAGTCTCTACACGTTTGAGGGATCAGTGAAGCAGAGGCAGACACAGGAACTTGAGGGGAGAAGATTGCTGGTACCAATGTCGTGGGTGCCTGAGGGGACAACACTCTCCTCATTAGCATTGAAAGCCCCACGGCTCCTATCCGAAGAGGCACCTGGATCCATAGAAACAGGCAGTCTCTGCAGCGCCAAAGCCGTGGGCTTCAAGCCTGAGGTAGGTGCCGACCTCACAAGATTGGTATGAATATCCTCTCCAGACCCGACCAGCAAGTATTGGCTCCTAGACTCTAAGGTAGGTACTGAAGAGGTCAGAGTAGTAGGAATCGAAAGTCCCAGGGGTGTCGGCTCCAGCGGTTCCACAATCACTGGTTCTGAATACTCCAGCTCCGAAACTTCGGGTCGAATCGGAGGAGGAACTCAAGAAATGGATTGGGTCTGAGTCAGTTCTGAAGCCCTAAGGGTCAAACCCAACAGAATGTTTGCTAGTGCCTGTGACTGCAAAAGTCTCTGCACCACTCAATCCACATCATTATCTGATGGTCTTGAGGACTGGGAAGCAATAGATGAGGTCTCTGACTGCAAAATTGGAGATTTCAAAGTGGGAGATACCGGCTCCAAAGCTGGGGACCGGCTCTGATTGACAACAATAACCTTCGGTTCTGTAGGCTTAGGAGCTGAGGTGGCAGTCTTGCTAGATTTAGAAGTCAATGAGCCCTTTTTCGGTTCCGACGATGAACTGGAAGGTAAGGTTTTTGAAGACTTAGTGGGTTAGTCCTTTTCCAAGGCTTCTTGAAAGGAAGATTTTAAGAGACCTCTTGCCATTAGTTTACTCTTGCGTTCATGAATAACGCGAGAACTAAAAGAGTGGCAGGTGGCACAGTTTTCTTGAAGGTAAAGCTCACCTAAACAATAAACACAGTTTGTGTGCCCATCTGTGAGACATCTTTTGTCCACATTTCGGACATTTCTTGAAGCCAGATTTAACATTTTCAGACATGGTAAAGCACTCAGAAGTAATAGCCCCAAAGAAGAAACTTTTAGAGCTCTAACAATCAAATATAAATGTATAATACCACAGCACACAGTCTATAGTTACAGCAGCAAAAAAAATAGCCCCAATAAAACAGGGTCTAACTCAAAACTATGAGAACAGTAACTATAGAAAACACACAATGCCTTTTCAAGTACAATTATACAACCCTAACAAAAACACAGGGTTGAATAATATACAAGTTAAACTAACAGTATAAATAGAACTACTACTGCCCTAATAAAAAAACAGGCTTACTAGTTAAAGTTTTTAATTAACTAGTTTCAAGGATATATAAATAGGCCTAGAAATAAACAGCCTATAAAATAAAGAAAAAATCACTTGAAACTAAATATAGCTATTAAGAATAACACGTTTCAATTTTAAATCGAGTTGCTGGCTACTGAGACTTGTCTGCATATATCAACTGGAATCAAGCTGATTTAAGCATATTTTCTGCACTTATTTAAGATTTGAGTGACTAAATATTGTGTGTCTTGGATTCAGTAAATATTGTGTCTGAATCTCTGCAGTTAGCCATCTGAGCTCACTGAAAGTTGCTAGACTGCTTGAAATTCCTTTGTTAGTGTTAATTAGCTTGGGGGTTTCTGCTAGCAATAAAATCTGTGTTGGTTACATTTCTAGTAATCATTTTAAATCAAGTTGCTGGCTACTGAGACTTGTCTGCATATATCAACTGGACACAAGCTGATTTAAGTATATTTTCTGCACTTATTTAAGATTTGAGTGAGTAAATATTGTGCGTCTTGGATTCAGTAAATATTGTGTCTCTGAATCTCTGCAGTTAGTCCCCCCCCCCCCTGTTTCTTGTTGTGGTGTTAATCTTGGTGGCTTTGGAATTGCCCACCCCTGCTGTAAATCTCTTTTTGCACACTCCTCCTGGACCCATCTCATTCGCTCACTCAACTGAGTACAGTGAGATCATATTTTGATTTTGGATACTCTTACCAGTCCCATTCTCCTCTGTGGTGTACAGAGAGAGCACTTGGGAAGGGCATTCCCCTATAGTATCTTAATCTGCTCTGTTTCCTCCATCTCAAAAAAAAAAAAAAAAAAATGTGCACTTCATCTGCCTTACTGTATTTGTGTTTCTTCCTACTTTATTACCTTATTTTGCTTTTGCCTCTTTTAAAAGTACTCAATTAAATGTATTCTGCTGCCTTTATTACTGCTTGCTAGTAGCCTGATAAAATTGTAACTGTTATTCTAAGGCCCTTGGTTTAAGCACTTGGGCTTCAAACCAGTTGTTTTACATTAAGAAGATTTGTGGTCTGCACTGTTGTGGCAGGACAGGTAGCGTACATCCAAGTTGGGAACTGCTGATTGAAGGCTCAGTGTCTGTTATTCTAAAAGTGTATTAGTTCTAGGTTAAGGACTTGGGTTTCAGGCCAGTTATTTTACATTAAGAAGGTTTGTGGTCTGCACTCTTGTGGGAGGAGAGGCTAGATTCTGCCCTTCTGAGCTGGGAATTTCTGGTTAAAGGCTTATTGCACATGCTTACTTGAACTGTTACTTTCTGAAATCGGTACGCCTTATTTGCTGTAGCACAGACTACATTCAGGCCGGCTGGATCTAGCTTTGTTTGTATGAATTGTGCACTGACCCAGGCCGTCGTTTTTGGAGAAGGTTTCTCTGTACCCTAGTGGCAGGACTGTGCAGTTAGAACTTGTCTGATTGAAGACTGCTGGAACAGGGCTCAGTTTTAAGCTTTTTAACTGGTTAATTGGGTAAAGTGTTGTTTTGATTGTATCTGCACTATTTTCTGGAAAAAAATATATATATAATAAATATATATATATATATATATATATATATATATATATATATCTACCTTAGTATATCGGCAGATCTAAAAAGAGCGAAACACGAAAGCGACGAACAAAAGATCGCAGTCAAGTCATCACACCCTTCCAAGAAGATAGAGTGCACAAACAACCACGATACGCATACACACACCACATCATACCAATAAACAAAACAAATCCTATCCAAAACCCACACACACACACTTGTTTCTCGCCTTTCTGAATTAGTATAGTCCAGTTTTCATGCTATTGCTGAATCCAGGGTTGTGTTACAAGTTTCTGTGTTGCCATACCTTACTTGGATAGAAGGAAGTTTCTCTGTTCACCTGTGAGAGAGGGGTGCTTTGAGCAGGCTGTCCCTGGAGGAGTGGTTTCAGCCCAGAAGTTACTGGTTTGTTGGCCTTTTTGGACTAATTTTGATTGTATCTGCTCTATTTTCTGAAAAAAAAAATTATATACTTGTTTCCCACCTTTCTGAACTAGTATAGTCCAGTTTTCAGATTATTGCTGAATCCAGGGCTGTGTTACAAGTTTCTGTGTTGCCATTACCTTACTTGGATAGAAGGAAGTTTCTCTGTCCACCTGTGAGAAGGGAGCTTTGTGCAGCCTGTCTGTCCATGGAGGAGTGGTTTCAGCCCAGAAGTTAGTAGTTTGTTGGCCATTTTGGGCTGATTTCTATCTCTTTCACTTCCCTGCTATAAAAACCTCATTTGCACAGTTTTTACACTTGTATTCTGCTCAGCAAGTGTCTTCCAGGTGTTCTGCAGAGTCTACAGCAGCAGAGAGACAAAAGAGTGACTTTGGAGTGATTATCACTTTTCTGCTTTTCTTGCTGTCTTAACTAATTCCGCCTAAAGCGCCAGTTTTTTTTTTAGCGAATCTGTGATTTAAAAAGTTTGTTATTGTATACAACTCTGCACAGGCGCCAGTTTTTTTTTTTAGCGAATCTGTGATTTAAAAAGTTTGTTATTGTATACAACTCTGCACAGCTCCTCGTGGTATCCTGCAGAGTGATACAGGCAACAGAGAGTCCCAAGAGAGACTTTTCCAGATTTAAGTATTTTTTCTCTGTTTTTTTTTTGCTCGGACTGCCTTTTCCTGCCTAAAAAGCAAACTTCTAACTGATCTGTGCTTCAAAAAGTTTAAATTGCATTTGCCTTCTGCTTTTTACAGTTTTTGCACTTGTTTTATATCAATTTAAGTTGTTTTTGTACTGTATAACTGTTGTAGGCTACACACTAAAGTGCGCTAGCCTGTTTATAGCATTTACAGTGTTTTCTGTGTTTTTTTCTGCTGTTTCTTGAAAAAAACAAAACAAAAAAATTATTCTCTTTTCCCACCTTTGCTGAACTAGATTAGTCCAAATTTCAGTTTCCTGTGTTGTCCATATCCTTACTTGGATAGGAGGAAGCTTCTCTGTTCACCAGTGAGAGTGGGGAGCTTTGAACAGCCTATCTGTCCCTGGAGGAGTGGTCTTAGCCATGAAACTAGTAGCTTATTGGCCGCTCTGGATCAATTCCTATCTCTTTCAGTTTCCCTGCTTTAAAACCCACATTTGTGCCAGTATACAACTCCGTACAGCTCCTTGTGGTGTCCTGCAGAGTGATACAGGCAAGAGAGACCCAAGAGAGACTTTTCCAGATTTAAGTATTTTTTCTCTGTTTTTTTGCTCTGACTGCCTTTTCCTGCCTAAAAAGTGAATTTCTAACTGATCTGTGCTTCAAAAAGTTTAAATTGCATTTGCCTTCTGCTTTTTACAGTTTTTGCACTTGTTTTATATCAATTTAAGTTGTTTTTGTATTGTATAACTGTTGTAGGCTACACACTAAAGTGTACTAGCCTGTTTATAGCATTTACAGTGTTTTCTGTGTGTTTTTCTGCTGTTTCTTGAAAAAAACAAAACAAAACAAAAAAAAAATATTCTCTTTTCCTGCCTTTGCTGAACTAGATTAGTCCAGATTTCAGGTTTTGCTGAATTCCGGACTGTGGTATAGTTTCCTGTGTTGCCCATATCCTTACTTGGATAGAAGGAAGCTTCTCTGTTCACCAATGAAAGTGGGGAGCTTTGAGCAACCTATCTGTCCCTGGAGGCGTGGTCTCAGCCCTGAAACTAGTAGCTTATTGGCCGCTCTGGGTCAATTCCTATCTCTTTCAGTTTCCTTGCTTTAGAGCCCGCATTTGTGTCATTTTGCACGATTTTGCGCATAGCACAGCATCGGGCAGCGCCGCTTAAATGGGTTTAAACTATTCCCGGCTCCACAGAGTCTGCTCTTCACTTTTCCCTTAGAACTGCTCTAAATCTCAAAGTAAGCACTCTATTTTCATTCTAAAGCCCTGCAGTTGCTTGTATAAGTAATCTTATAAGTAAGCACTACTAAACTAAAGCACTACACCCTCTTATACTCCCTTTAAGTACTTGACTCCCTATTGGTCCTTTCTGATCAGTCATAAAGTAGTTCCTTATACTATTCTGGCATGACCAAAAGCCAGTTTCGGGTTTACTCTCCAGTCCAGCTGGTGAATCTGGGAATCTTGAGGCAATGTTACAACTGCCTTATGTACACAGACCACCCTCTCCTCCTCCTCCCAACAAGCTCAAATATATGTGACAGATGCAACTAAATAGCTAAACTGGAGGCTGAGAGCTCTCTCAACCCAATACTGGCTCAGCCAGTCAGGAGGAGAAGGTAACCACACACACCACAAATTCAGTCTCACACAGACCTATCGCAACAGAAAACCAAACACATAAACACACAAAAACATACTCGGAGGCTCTAAATAAAAATCTGCCCAAGCAGCAGAGACCTCCAAAGCAGATATCCAAGCAACCGCTACCCCACAACAAAAGCCACGTATCACATAGTTCACAAAGTCAGTTTGCCACACAGTCACAGCCCTTAAGGCTAAACAACACACCTAATACACTTGTAACAGGTGACTCTATTGTCAGACACACCTGATGTCCCACTCACCAGGCTGAACAAGGAGAAGGTCACTGTAAGCTGCTTGTCAGGTGCCAGGATCCGCCACATAACACAAGCACTCAGGTCACTACAAAGCAATTACAAATATGACTCAGTCATTGTCCATGCTGGTGTGAATGACCTGAGACGTACCTCCCTGGTCTACATGAAGAGAGACAGAGAAGCTCTCTGATCATGTAGCCCAGGCCGGTATGACCCTGACTTTGAGTAGCATCTTACCCTCACCAAGAATGATGCCACAGTATAAAGACAAAATGATCAATTTTAACAATTTGGTTAAAGTATTGGTGTCATTCAAAGGGGATCCAGTGTCTGTCAGCCTGGGATGACATGTTCGACAAGCCACATTGCTTCGCTAGGGACGGCTTGCACCTGTCACCCCTGGGCTTTCGAATACTGGCTAAGGCTCTTGCCATCCCCATAGTACCTTTTTTAGGCAAGGCTCAAAAGACAAACCCACCACCATAGACAACACAAAGAAAAAGAAACTAAGGGTAGTGCTGCTCAACGCCAGAAGTCTAAACCTCAAGATGCACGCACTCGAGGCTCTCCTCAGTATGGAGAATATCGATATCTGTGCAGTAACAGAAACCTGGTTTCAAGGCTCCCGAGAGCACCCCAGCACTACCAGGTTATACCTCATACCATGCTTTTCAGCCCCAAAATGCAGACCGAACCACAAACGGAGGGGGAGTATCCATATTCATCAAAGATACCCACACCTCCAGGTTAGTGGCACTGCATGAAGCATCGGAGACCATCCATGTGCAACTAACAGTGGGCAAAACTGCCTTTCAGTTTGTAGCCTGCTACAGACCACCCTCCCAAACTCAGGAACCCCACTCGGCTTTCCTGAGAACACTGGAGAATATGAAGGTCTCTCCAAACACCATTATATTGGGTGACTTCAACTACCCAAACATAGACTGGGAGCACTACTCAAGCCCCAACACCCTCGCCCAACGGTTCCTAGAATTTATAAACTCAAATGCTATGGAACAACTGGTCACCACTCCCACAAGAGGGGAAAACATATTGGACCTGATCATCACCAACATGGGGACTCTATGTTCCATATCAGAGGTATACCCCTCATTGGTAAGATCTGACCATAAATTAATCTCACTGGACATCCATATCCCATCCCCACCTCCAGCCAAGGACACCATGGTGAAGAACTTCTCAAAAGCAAACTTCACACTTCTCAAAACCGAGGTGGAATCCTTCAAAGCCCCCAGACCAGTGGAAAATATGGCCCAAACCGCAGAATCCTTTACAAACGCTTTCTATGGACACCTACAGGAATGCATGGATCGTGCTATCCCAAATAGAACCAAGACTCATTCCTCCAAAGGCAGGAGACCTGTCTGGAGGACCCCAGCCATAAATAAGCTATACAACAGAAGGAGGAAGCTACTACATGATAGAGCAAAATCCCAAAAAGGGAAGGCATCTCTGATGAGTACTAGCAAGAAACTACGATCCCTCATAAAATCATCTAAGGCCAGCTTCGAAAGAATAATTGCACAAGATGCTAAAGATAATCACAAGGCCTTCTTTAGTTATGTCAGGAACCTGGGTGGCAACTCCCAGATATGCTCTGAGTTAGTTCAAAATGACAAAAAATACACTGAACCAACAGACATTGCCAACATCCTGGCAGACAGGTTCAGTGTAAACTCCCCCCCCTCCCCCCCAAAAGAGCAAATGTATATCCCAACAGAGTGTAGCCTCCCTGATATCACAGCTGCACAGGTGAGAGCTGCCCTCTCCAAAGCAAAAAACACAGCATCAATGGGACCGGACAGTGTCCCGGGCTGCGTCTTACACAAACTCCAAGAAAAACTGAACCCTCATATAAAGTCACTGTTCAATCTCAGCCTTACTACAGGATATGTACCCAAGGAATGGCGTACAGCAACAGTGGTCCCACTCCACAAAGGTGGTGCCACAACGGACCCCGGAAACTATCGCCCTATAAGCCTGACTAGCCTGGCCTGCAAAGCTATGGAGTGTATCTTCATGAAACTCATAAAGACATTGGGAACCTCCAAACACTGGCTCCTACCCAATTCGGCTTTGTTAAAGGCAGATCTTGCCTCTTGAACCTGGTCAACTTCTTTGAAACAGTCACCAAGGCCATAGATGAAGGGAAGGTAGTCCACACAGCCTACCTGGATCTCGCAAAAGCCTTCGACATAATACCCCACTCAGGCATCATAAATAAGCTCACCAGCTTAAATATCAACCCCTATGTCACAAGATGGGTTGCAAACTGGCTCAGGGATAGAACCCACATGGTCAGAATTGCAGGTGCCATGTCAGACTCTAAATCAGTTACAAGTGGCATCCCACAAGGCTCAGTCCTGGGACCTCTCTTTTTCAGTATATATTTCTCTGAGGTACAGGCTAACATGGGAGTACAATGGCTGACCATGTTCGCAGATGACTGCAAACTGGGTGCCATAATCGACTCGCCGACTGACACAAGCATCCTCCAAAAGGGTCTCACAGAGACGGATAACTGGTGCCAGAGCCATGGCCTAAAGCTAAATGCCAAAAGGTGCATAGTCATCCCCTTTGGGAAAAACAAAGTGCCCACAAATTACCACATAGGTGGTAATCCATTAAGTACGGAAGAAGTAATTAGGGATTTGGGGACCCAAGTAGATAGCAATCTCTCCTTTGACAATCACATTGCCAAAGGGGTTAGAAAGACCTTCTATATAGCCCACCTTATCACAAAAGGGTTTACATCTAGATCAAGAGAGGTCATTGTGCCCCTCTACTCATCACTCATCAGGCCCATAATTGAATACAATGCCCCATTTGGGATGTACCTTATCCGACACCTGCAGCAACTGGAAAGACCCCAAAAGTACCTCACTAAGAGGATCAAGGGACTCGAACAGATGCCCTACGCAGTTAGGCTAAAGAAACTCCAGCTCTACTCTGTTGCTTACCGCCTACTCAGAGGAGATTTGTGCCTGACGTATAAAGCCATGTCCAACCCAGAATTAATGGACATGCTCCACCTCAGGAAATCCAAATCCCTTAGTGCTACACGCTCCAGGGACTTAAACCTCAGCACAGAAATAAATAGGACATGCTGGAGGGACAGATTCATATCCCAGAGGCTCCCCTCACTCTGGAACAAAATCCCAATCCATGTTAGGCAGATTCCCTCAATAACCTCTTCAAGAGAAATCTTGACGAGTGGATGGGAGATCGTAGGTTTACCCCTGATATCTCTTCTGTGTCCCTACTAGACAGAGGCACAGTAAACTAACCTCAAAAGGGCTATCTTCTGTGACCTACTATACAGAGGCACAGTCAACTAATCTAAAAGGGTGGCGAAAGCCAAACACACTCTGGCTAGGCTTATAAATGCCCTAGGGCAGATAGCCTAGTATCAACCTATGAACCTATGAAGTACCTAAGTCTCACCTAATAACTAACACAAAGAAAATTTTTACAGAGAAAAATTTCAAAAATCTTTTCACAATACTGACCAGAGCTGTTCAACGAACCCCCGATCTATTGCAGTGGCAAACTAAATCTGAGGGAAGCTCTACTGCATCATAGGGAAGCTCTACTGCATCATGGGACAGGGAGTAGGCCCACGAGCTGTTTGAAGACCTCGAGCTTTAGCATCTGGCTGAGTCGAAGCAGAGGATCAACTCTGAACCCATCAGTGAGAATGAAGGCGAGATAGAACAACTTCACATCTAAATTTTTCACTTTGTATTTTAATGCAGCTGATCTTCCTACCACAGGACCACTCTACTGTCACAATATTGTGCTGCAGTTTGATACTTCAACCTACTTTTACTATTCAGGCCTGGTCTTTCCATTCAGGCACTGACTTGTGTCTAAATTAATGTGCAACCATTTCAGAAGCCAGATTATGAAGTTTACCAGGGGGTGAATCAATTCACAGTTTCCACATATTGGGAAATTCATGTAGCTGTTTGTGTTCCAAAGCTAGCAAAGTCAATAGTAAAGTACCAACCATGTATTAAACTTAAAGACCTTGTTACCAAGTATCTGCTACAGTTTCCAAACTAGTAGCTTTTGCTCAGGTTTTTTTCTAGAAAAATGGAAAGGGCCTAATGGTCAACCTCCTGGTTACAAAGTACCTTAGGCAAGTGCCTATTTCAACTATCATTAAGGCTGCCTCTACCAATATATTAATATATAATCTCCACTAGCTAACACAGCCTACTTCAGCTTAGGGGACAATGCTCTCCATTAAAAAATGCCTAGCTTTGATGCTTTCCACATATGAAAAGTTCACATATTATGGATTATTAAAAACTGAGTTATCTGAATTAGGTTACTAAAAATCCCTAACCACTGCTCCAGGAAGATAATGAAGCAAAATAAAATGTACATACTACAACCATTTGTAGATGGAAGGAAACAAATTAATGGAAAGTCTATCAAATCACAGGTTCATGCCTACCCTGTGGTTGGGCCCGGAGTACAATTTATTTTCTGAATGTGTATATACTTTTACTGTAACTGCCTTAATACAAAACATCTACTTACATTTGCTTTTATTTTTATTTCAGCATTTGAATAATTGAAGAAAACTGAATTTCATACAGAGTTTTTTGTGACATCTTTTATTTATGCACTGTGCATACTGGAATCTATCTGAACCTTCAGTAACACTTCAAACTCCAAAATGTTACTTCATAAGGATACAGAATATTATGTACAAAAATTTTCAGAAACAATGTTTTGTAACAATATTTTTTAACATTTCTTAATTAACAATACTTAAGTCAAATTTGTAAACACAAGTCATTTTTACATTAAAGCAAAAATGAGAGAATTACATTAGTTTTAGTACAGAGTTTGAACTCAAAATACAGACTGGTGCCCATGAACAAGGAATGCTAGAAAAACTCACAGTTATTTCCATGTGCGCACACACGTGTGTTTGTGTGTGTGAGACTTTCTATGAAAATTTGTGCACATACAAGAAAAAACACATGAATATGAAAATAAGGAAAAAGTGGCCAAATTAAATTAAAAATTCACAGGTATATCACAAACCTAACTTGCATGTTTAAGAGAAAATGGTACTTTGCCTTACTAGCTGTTAATCTTTGTACATTTGAACATACTGATCATAAATAACCTGTCTGAAGTGAACTACGTAAATGGAATTTTGGTATACATTAAGCAAAGATAATATGGCCTTATTCAGCTGGATTTAAGTTAGAGTGAGTTTTCTTTACAATTTTCACAAACATCACAAACACTGTGCAAGTCTGCAATAGAACATGGAGTCAGAAAATGCACAATAATGTGCAAATACCACAGTATCCTTTCATGAGCTGTCTTCCTTAAGACAGATGTAGAAGACAAATTGAAAATATGACTTCAATTAGTCTATGTAGCTTTCTTCTCAGGCCTATTCTACAAACTTATTCCTTTAGACTTCAGTCACCATTACTTTTCCAAAGTTCATTTTAAAAATATCTTGCAACACTTGCTTTCTACATTACATTCTGAATGTCCTAACACAACATATTTAAGTAACAGCAGTTTCTCTTGGTCTGGCAATCATGAGCAATGCTTCAAAGTTAGTTCTTCTTCTTGTTAATAAAAACTTTAATTGCACCAGTGAAATCTGCAGATAAAAGCACTTCTGTGTGATCAGTCTTTAGGGCACCTTTAAAAGAAAGGAAAATTATTTTAGTACTCCAGAAAATAAAACAAGACAAGCAATTTATCTGGGACTCTTTTTTTCTGTTTAACAATAATAATAAATCATCAGCAGCAGTAAACACTTCCGGGCTGGTATTCATTATGAGCAGAGGCACACATTACAACACTATATTTCTGCAGTTTTACTACTGTTCTGTAAGCTAGTGGTATTAACACACTTGCATCTTTGTCTCCTTCACTATTTTATAAAAAAAATGTAAAAAAAAAAAAAACTACTTCTGCCTCATCAATTACCAATTTCATGCATTTACTGACTGATGTTCATCATGTTTAGACTTGTTTATATATAAAAAATCTCTCTCAAAGCTTTCTGAACACATCATCATCCACTTAAAAGGCAACTTACATTCTACACTCAACTGACATCATAATGTCTTATAGCATGGAACTATTTTGTTTTGAGGATCCTAAGACTTCTACAGCTGGCTCATACAGTAGTAATGCAAAGCCTAAAATGCCAGTTAGTTTTGCAATGCAAATTTAGTAGACACAAACTGACAGCACTGACTGGAGGGTTTCCTGGTTGCCAACCATAATCATCCACTCTAATGTAATGTAACCCTTTTAAAAGATGAAAATATATATTAAAGCTCAAAATGTATTCAGGTAATTATCAATAACCTGCTCAAATCAATACAGGTAAAGGATAGTCTTGGGAAGTTCTCCACAGTACTTCTATTTTTTTAATAAATATACAAAAAAAAAGAAGTTATGTACTCACCATAACGTTCCATCTGAGTGGGTAACTTCATTTGTCTGCAACCTGTGGGTATCGGATCCGTCCTCGGATCCGAGACGGCAGCTTTACCTAGCTAAAGATCCGAGCTCCTAGCTCCTCCCCCTACCCATAATCCCCTGCTACACACCCCCCATCCTCAGATCGAGTTTGCCTATAGATACTCCACAAGACCCTCGAAAGAGGCCAGTAACTTACTGCCTAACAAAATGGACAATCCTCTCCTTGGTTAAGAAGCACGAAACTGGTTAGGGGGAATGGAAGGGGGGTTGGTTGCAGACAAATGAAGTTACCCACTCAGATGGAACGTTATGATGAGTACATAACTTCTTTATCTGAAGTGGTTAACTTCATTTGGTCTGCAACCTGTGGGACAGAGTCACCAGCTACCTAGAAACCTTGGGCGGCCCTCAAAGAAAAATATTCCACAGCACCGCGGAGCCAAAGGAAGCCCTACTCCTGGAAATCATATCCAATTTATAATGGGAAATGAATGTATGAGAGGAGTACCAAGTAGCTGCTGAACATATGTCGTCTATAGGGACTCTAGACCAGAACGCTGCAGAGGTAGCTATGGATTGGGTTGAATGAGCATGGATTCCCACAGGTACCGGTTTGTTGGAAGCTAAACAGGCTTGAATGATGCATTGTGAAATCCAGTTGGCTAATGTCACTTTGGTAACAGGCTTACCCAAAGAAGACTTGGCAAAGGACACAAACAATTGATCAGATTTACGGTTAGTCGCTGTCCTATGCAAATAAAAATGCAGTTGTCTATGCACATCCAATTTGTGTAGTGTGTATTCCCCTTTGTTCTGGAAATTGGGAAAAAACACTGGCAGATTAATAGACTGATTAATATTCGACTCAGAGGCTACTTTAGGGAGGAAGGAAGGATTAGTCCTGAGAGAAACTCTGTCCTTATGAAATATTAGATAAGGGGGCTTCATACAGAGGGCTTGAAGCTCAGACACTCTCCTGGCCGAAGTAACTGCAACCAGGAAGGCTGTTTTCCAAGATAAATATTTCAACTGAGCCGACGCGGCCGGTTCGAAAGGAGGGCCCGTCAAAGCCTGTAGGACCAGTGTTAAGTCCCACGGTGGGACCGCAGACTTAACTGGCAGTTTTAACAGAAAAGCGCCTTTTAAAAAGGTTTTGCAAATCCTGGTGGAAGCCAGAGATCCTACATCATCCCCCACATGAAAATGAGAGATGGCTGCCAACTGTACTTTAACTGTAGATGCACTGGCTCCCTGATGAAAGATATGGGACAGAAATTCAAGAATCGTCAGGATAGGGACAGTAAAAGGGTCCAAGCCTCTGTCTTTGGCCCAAATGGAAAAACGTTTCCATTTACTACCATAGATTTTTCTGGTAGAAGGTTTGTGTGCTGCTACCAGAATGGCTTTCAATGGTGACGAGATACCGGGAGTCCTTGCTATCAGCAGAACTGGATCAACCAAGTCGTGAGCTTGAGGTTGCCCAGGTTTGGGGGTTGTAATCCCGCAGGATGAGAAATTAGATCCGGAATGGGATCTAAGATCCAAGGAGGAACTACACTGTGAGACCACAGGTAAGGGAACCAGATCTTGTGAGGCCAGAATGGGGCTATGAGGATTAGCTTGCTCCCCAACCGATGGGCTTTCTGCAGGAACTTCGTCATGAGCGGAAGCGGGGGATAAGCATAAAGGAGACTGGGGGGCCAAGCATGAACCAGAGTGTATCTGGGGCTCTCCCCTATCAGGGGAATTAGAGTGAAATATTCGCTGCACTTCTTGTTTGACGGAGAAGCAAAAAGATCGCAGCAATGCAGACCCCATTTGAGGAAGATCTGTTTCGCTACTAACGGGTTTAGAGACCACTCGTATGGTGTGAGGATCAAACAACTTAGCTTGTCCGCTAGGATGTTGGTCCAGCCCGGAATGTGTGTAGCTACCAGAAAGCGGTTGGTGGAGATTGCCCATTCCCAAACTCTCATGGCCTCTCGGAAAAGGGGATAAGATCTGGTTCCTCCCTGTTTGTTGATGTATCAGACTACAGCCATGTTGTCTGACTGAATTGCAATAGTTCTCGGAGGAAGAAGGTCTTGTAGGGCTTGCAACGCCAAAAGCACCGCCCTCATCTCCAGGACATTGATATGCAGAATGGTCTCTGAGGAAGCCCCCGTGCCTTGGACGGTTTTGCTCATAGAATGCCCCCCCACCCGAGGCGAGAAGCGTCCGTGGTCAACGTGGCTTGGGGCTGAGGCATGATGAACGGTCTCCCCTCTCGCAGCTCCTGAGAGTGTAGCCACCAGAGAAGGGAGTCCTTGCAAACCCTGCTCAAGGGAATTGGGGTGTTCAAGGGGTGCAGCAAAAGTGACCATTGGACCTGAAGAGTCCATTGAAGGATTCTCATGTGCAGCTGCGCAAATGGCGACAAACCGATGGCCGCCGCCATGGAGCCCAAAGCTCTCAGGACTAATTCCGCAGGTGGGGCTGGGGACTGGAGAACTGCCAAAACATGAAGAGACAAACTGCGCAACCTGTCTGTTGTTAGAAAGGCTTTGGAAAGACGTGTATCTAATCTATCTTGAACCTATAAACTCCAGAACCTGCACACGATGAAGGAAAGATTTTTGAAGGTTTACCGTAATACCTAGCTGCTGAGTAAGAGCCAGGGTATAATCCCTGGCCAAGCAGAGCTGATGCCTGGTGGAGGTGGTGAGGAGCCAGTCGTCCAGGTACAGAAAGACACGAATGCACTGAAGTCTCAGGTGGGCTGCGACCACTGCCATGACCTTGGTGAACACCCTGGGGGCTGAGGTGAGGCCAAACGGAAGAGCCCTGTAATGAAAGTGACCGGCTCCCAGCCGAAAGCGGAGGAACCTCCTGGATCGTCTGTCCATCAAAATGTGGTAGTACGCATCCTTGAGGTCTATGGAGCACATCCAATCGTTCTCCCGTAGGAAGGGGAGAATAGATTGCACAGTGACCATCAGGAATTTCTCTTTGGGAATGAACAGGTTTAGAGATGAGAGGTCTAGTATAGGCCTCAGTTCCCCCATCTTCTTTGGCACTAAAAAGAACCTGGAATAATTTCCCAATCCAGACTGGCCGGGGGGGGGGGATGTGCTGGATGGCTCTTCTAATAGCTTCAAAATTTCCGAAGCTGCCACCTCCCTTTGATCAGGTGGGACATCGGGGAGGCGTTTCATAAGAGGGGGAAGACTCAGAAAAGGAATGGAATAACCTCTGGATATAATTCGGAGCACCCACCGGTCCATAGTAATAGACTCCCAAGCTTGGAGGTGCTCCGACAGACGCCCCCCCGACTGCCTCCAGACAGGGACAGCCAGGTTAGCCCTCAAGGCTGTTGCACGGGCCTCTCCGAGAAAGGTTCCCGGGACCTGAGATCCCTCGGCTTCCCTCTGCCTCTGCACCGGTGTCCACCTTGTCCTCCTCTGCCTCTGAAGGACAAGGGATCCGAAGCGGGACGGGACTGCTGTGATTTCCGGAACCACATCTTCTTTTGTCCCCTCTGGTTCCTCGAGAAGGACCGTTGGGGATTAGAAAAGCGGATCCCGACGGCAGACAGCATCTTCCCGTCCTTCTCGCTTTGGACCAGTGTGTTGCGGACGGTCTTGCCAAAGAGCATAGAAACGTCAAAGGGCGCGTTAGCGAAGGACGCCTTGAAGGGTTTCGCAAAGGCGAGCCAGGCATGGCGCCGCAGAGCGATGCCTGCTCCGCTGGCTCTAGCCGCTCCCTCCGTGGCATAGGAGAGTAGCCGCATAGCTGTGTTAGTAATAGATTTCAGAGTGGCCACGCGAGTCGAGAAGGTGCGTTTATCCTCGGCCGCCATGGACTCCAAAGGGGCTCCAGCGTATTCCTTAATCAAGTCTCGCTGGAGTCTGATAACGTGTGCCATATAGTTCAGCACCCTCACAGAGAAGGTAGCTGAAGCAAACATCCGCTTTCCAATGCGGTCCAACATCCGAGATTCCTTATCTGGAGGGTGGACCAAGGAACTCTCCTGCGCTAGTTCCTTCTTGGTGGCAGCCGCCACCACCATGGCATCCACTGGAGAACCTTTAAACCAAGCCAGCCTATCAGAAGGGGGGCTAAGTATCTTGTCTGTCCTTCTGGGAATTGGCTCCACGGTGTCCGGCTCCTTCCAAGCCCTGGTGGTAATTAAGTCCACCAGGGGTCAGCCAGGGGGGACACCCAAGAAGTAGATGGGCCTGCATCGAATGCATCCGGAAACACAGACTCATCCGAGGAAGGTTTTTGGGCAGACCACCCTCCTCTGATTCGCAGCATTTCCATGATGTCTCCAAAGGAGACATCCTCAGGGGGTGACCTTGGGGAACCTTCCCCTTCCTCCAAATCTGTGTCCTCGGTAAGGGACTCAGGGGAGTCCAGGTGCCTCCTTTTGCACTTCTGTTTGTGAGGAACCTCCTCGGTGGGGCTATCAGAGGAGGGCTCACCCACGGGGTCTTGTTCCTCTAAGGGAACCAACTGGAGCACCGATGCAGGCTGTCCCTGTGGCCAGATGACGGAGGACAGGCCCAAATGCGCAGGGGTGACAAATGGATCTGCAGCCCGGACCGGGGATCTGGAAGTCCTCGACAGCACCCTCTCCACTACATCATACGCTGAGGGCGAACTGTTCTCCCCTGGCTCCGAGAGCAGACCCTCGGCACCGATGCAGGGATTGGCGTCGGAGCCGAAGTGGTCAGACCCGAGAGGAAAGTGTGCTCTGACAAACGGCGCCGGAGACACAGTTCCCCCCACGGATCTGACGCTCGGCTCTCGGCCCAGAAAGCTAGGATCCGACACGCTCGAGTGCATAGTCGGCGAAGTAACCAAGACTGTCGGCGCCGACGGATCCCCGGGTCCAAAACGGCATGGATCTGACTACTCCGAAACATGATAACAGGTCAGAGACGGAGCAATCAGGGTAAAGAAAGGGGCCAAGCTTGCCCCGGGGGGGGGCTTGGAGCACCCCCATCTGCATTTGAGCCTGCAAGAAAACGCATCATCCGGTTCAAATCAGCGTCGGTCAAGCTTCTGGTGGATCTGGAGGAGGTCGCCGAGGTGGGCCTGGAGGGCCGCCTCGAGGGAGACCGGTACTCCTCTTCCGGCTCCGGGGAAAAGCAAGGAGAACGGAGCCGAGAATGAGGAGAACCAGAGACCCTCGTAGCGGGACTGGCCACCTTAGCTGGAGGGGCCGAAGGATGAGACTCAGCCGGCCTTTTATGCCTATGCCGGTCCTTATCCTTCCTCTTCTCTTTAGAAGAGGAAGAAGAGTCCCCCTCACAGTTTATGACCGCACTCAGTGCATTTAGAAAAAATGGCTTTAGGCCCTTCAACCATCACACTACACACACACACTAGGGGGAGGGTTGAAAAACGAATTTGAAGAAAAATTACTTCAAAAATATTAAACAAAGTATACTAGTCGGTAAAGGGGGCTAAACCATACACACACAACACAGAACTTCCTGAAAAAAACGATTTTAAAAGTTCTATAAAACTAGAAATCTCTCACCCACGCCAAGAGCTCGTCTCTAGAAGCTGCTATAAGCCACTGCAAACTAGATCTGAGGATGGGGGATGTGTAGCAGGGGATTATGGGTAGGGGAGGAACTAGGAGCTTGGATCTTTAGCTAGGTAAAGCTGCTGGCTCGGATCAGAGGACGGATCCGATACCCACAGGTTGCAGACCAAATGAAGTTAACCACTTCAGATCAAGGATTATTACAGAATGTTGAAAAGCATGTGGCTTTTGACTAGGTTACTCCAAAGATAAAAAAATTCTAATGATGCATTCTGTCATATTAAAACTAACTAAACAATGTGGGGATGTAAACTCAAAGCAGCACGGTTGAAGATTCCATCAGGGATAAGATTTATGCAATAAATCACTTCTGGATGCAGGCAATGCCACAACATAATAAAACACATGACTTTATCAACCAATAAAATATTCAGACCCATTAATTAGCAGCAAGAAGTCCCAATTAAAATGACCTTTGTAGAAAAAGAAAAAAATGAAAAAAAATATTTCCTACTGTTAAATTACATAAAACGAAGGGCCTGTGGGAAGACTTTTTAGAGCTCAGGGAACTTTTTTGGCAGGTTAGATTGAATGCCTGCGTTCCCCCAGGACGTAACGACAATATTAGTAGTAGCTGCTGGAGGTTGAGCATTTTGAATTTTGGGATTACCAGGAAGGTGTTTAGAATGGATAGATTAAAGATTGAGTGCCAGATGCCCTCTTTTCTCGGCACCAGAAAAAGTCTGGAATAGAAGCCTTGGTCTGTTCTGCAGGAATGTGTTCTACTGCCCACATAGAGAGCAGGGAATAGATTTGCTTTTGAGACTCTGCCCACTGATTTGGTGGAAGATCTGGGAACCTATTTGGGGTTGGAAAGGAGTGGAAGGAGAATTTGTTTCCCTGAGACACAATGTTCAGAACCCATTGGTCCTTGGTAATGGTGGCCCAGGTGCTTAAGTGAAAGGAGAGTTTTCCTCCTAGGGGTAAGTGAGGGTGCGCAGGGGGGGGGGGGTCATTGTGAATTCTTACCACAAGGGGATGGCTTAGAACTTCCTGGTTTTGAAGTGGAGGTACTCCACTGCTTAGATCTCTGCATTCCCTGGGGCTGCTGTCTGGGGGGGGGGGGGGTCTCTTTTCACGGGTCCTATGCTGAGCCTGTTTAGTCAGAGCAGGAAAGGACCAGTGCTTGGTGGGGCAATGTCTGCAGAATCTAGGGGGGTTGTACCTGTAAGAAATCTTTAACTGTTTGCATAGATTTTGCTTTTTCTTCCATCTTTTTTAAGACCTCTTCTGCCTTAGTGCCAAATAAGTTATCTTTGTGCAAGGAGGCATCCAACAATTTAGATTTGACATCGTCTGGCAGGGGTTGTTCCTTAAGCCATGCATGTCTTCTAATGACATATCCAGTGATGCTGCCCTGCAAGAAGCGTCTAGGGCATCAAAACCACAGTGCAAAGTATGCCTAGTTACTTGACTTGCAGAATGCTTTAAATCCTGTAAATCTTTAGACTCTACCCAAGCAGAAAAGGAAGACATTTTCTTGTTTAAGGAGTTCCAAAGTATGTTGCTGATATTTAAGCATATGGAACAATTTAGTGCCCTGATAGCAAGAGTAGCTGAGGTGTATAATTTTTTTACCCCATCTATCTAATATTCGGGAATCCCTGTCTGAGGGTGTGGGACTCTTAGCAGAGGTTGCGTTAATCCCTTTTGGCCCTTGAGAAATGATCTCAGGGTCAGCTGTAGTACTTCTGAAAAGGTATTTGTGTGAGTCAGGGACTCTGTAGTACCTGTCTGGTTTCCTGGGAGCAGGAAGTAGGGTGTCAGGAGTCAAGCTGGATTCAAGGAAATCATCATCCACTACATCCAGAACTGGGGGGGGATGGCCAAGGGTCTGTGTTGTGGAAGATCTAGGAATTCCCCGAGTCTCTTTTTAGACTGAGGGTAGTCCTGACTTTCTTATTGGAAATGCTCCCTGAAAGTATGCAGGGTTTCCCCAAAGGAAAAATCCTTTGGGGGAGAGGCTGTAGGAATAGAATCCTCTGCATCAGAATCCTCCTAAGTGGAGAGGGCTTGTATATCTTCATAGTCACATGCATCAGATTCATCTGACTCTTGTTCAGACAGCACTACTGAGGACAGATATCTTTACCTTTTTGAGGGGGAAGCTTGGCTTCCACTGATCAGCATGATAAGGTCTTCCGCCATTTTAAGCATTTGAGACTGGGGCAAAGAAGCAGGTGTCTGAGAGTGGGTAGTCGGTTTCTTGGGTGTGGTTCGAACCCTGGGCCTAAGGAACTCAGTTGTTTTTGAAAGAATGGTAATCACGACAGAAGACACCAGTTTGTGTCGAGATTCGGTGGTGGGAAGGACTTCCTCGGAAGCCGGTGCCTGCTCAGCAGCTTCGGACTCATCCAAGGTAGAGACGACCGCGGGATCCTTACATGAAGAAGAGCTTTACTGCATACCGGACTCAGAAAGGGTCTCAGTAGCGACTTGCAAATCAACTAAAGCGGGCATCAGGGGCTGCGAAAGTGCCTCACTGAGTACTGGTGGACTGGCAACTAGCTTAACGGATGCGTTGTCGTAGGTTTGGACCTGTGCGGTCTGTCTCTGTCTTTATCTTTACGCTTTTTCGGAAGATTTGCTGTCGGATGGCTTACTGAAGCCATATCAGAATTCGAAGACTGTAAACGAAAATATCTGGCTACAATAAGGGCCTGACAATGGATAGTTCTGGCACTGAACAAAGCACAGAAACGACAATGAAAAACGTCGTGGTCTGGGCCTAGACAAGTTACACATTAAGAGTGGAAGTCTTGGTGTGGTATTTGCTTTCCACAGGCGAGACAATTATTAACTTCTTCTGACATCAGTTAGAGCAAGAAGAAAGGATCCCCAACGGGGTACTTAGCTTTAGAAAACTTCAACTTCAATTCGGAAATGAAACTCAGGTAATGGCTGACCGGCACTTCTACAAACTGCTTCTGCTTCAGGCTCCACGGCAAGAAAGACTGATGTAATGGCATCAGCTGCCGGACTTTACACTACTGATGACCTGACGTCAGTCCTCATGTGACAGCAACCAACGCAAAAATACTAAGTCTCTGGTATTCAGGACGGCCGAGGGCTACCCTGGCAGGGATAACCCAAATGTGATGACTGCAACAGTGAAACACGAAGAACATCTAATATTTAGCTTGCTGTCAACTGTAAACATAACCATAACTATGAGTTTGAAAATCGAACTGTTGACAAACTGTAGTGTCTGATATTGTACAGAGGCTTTAATTCCCACACCACTTCCATCATTACTGGAACATGTAACAGTGCCAGCAGTATGGAGTTTTGACTCCCACCCCAAGGATCCATTAAATGACAAAGGGCAATTAGCCTTAAAAGTATATGGCAAATGTGCACTATTGCCATGAGTAACAGCTAAGATCTGCAACATACAGGTAATTTCTACACTGATAAATCCAGATACAGGCAAACCGAGTGAAAAACAACTTCAGTAAACACCAAGAAACTCGTACCAGCGAAGCAATAAAGCCACGGGATATTCCAACGCGGTTTAAAAGAAAACAGAGTTTATTGCCACAAACTATTTTTTTCTAGTTTGTGGCAATAAACCCTGTTTTCTTTTAAACTGTGTTTGGAATACCCCGTGGATTTATTGCTTCACTGGCACAAGTTTCTTGGTGTTTACTGGAGTAATTTCTACACTGCCAGTTACAGATCATAGTTAGAATCACTAACTCTCCCCATAATTTCACTCTCCTCAAATCAAGTCCACTACTTTTCAGTGCAACTATACAAACCACAACTGAAGTTTGTTCTGAATTATTTCACTTAACTACACAATATTTGCAATGAGATGGCAAATGGTGACTCTACGGCACTGATTCCCCTTTTCTGAAGACTTAAGGTATGTCACCACCAGTTAGTTAAAATGTGTTAAACAATAAACACACTGTACTGGTTACCTTCAAAATGAGGCAACCTTTAAATAACCGGATGGTATCAGTAATTCAAGCGGTACCACTTTGCACTAAGCCAATACTCCACAATTAATTTTAACAATAAAATGAATAAACCATTTAAGTAATAAATAAACCACCAGTCACAAGCATTCAAAGTTAAGTAGCAAAACTTTTCACCTGAAATAAATAAGTGAATACATTTTTTTTCAAGTACACTAGAGAGTCGATTATACAAACATCAATTATCTGAAACGTCAATTATCTGAACACAGACTTCCTAAGTTTTCAGTTTGGAAACATCAGTCTGAATATGTAAAAGTTATATATATATTCACTTGTGCGTGTTTTTTGAGCTTTTTGCCCATGGTAGTGGTGCTGCGGTAGCGTTGTCGCCTCACAGCAAGACGTCCCGTTCGATTCTCAGCTAGAGCATCTTCTGTGTGTAGGCATGCGTGAATGGGCATACCTTCATTGAAGGTTGTGCATCAGGGCTGGTAACTCGGCACGTAAAAATCCACCACCAAACATTAGCGGACCGGAATTCCGCTGTGGCGACCCCTGTCGAAAGACACAACAACAGCCTGCTTTGTGTGTGAAAAATATTCTTTACTGTCCACTGGAATTGTTGAATGTTGAAAAGTGTATTCTCTGCATGCAGAAAAAAAATAGAAGTTATGTTCTTACCATAACGTTCCATGTTAGTTGTCTTCTTCTCACCTTCTTCTTGCTGGATGGGTTCGGAGCCGACCTCGGCTCCGACTCGGCCACTCTAAAAGCTCGAGAGTTGGTTCCACCGCTCGAGGCTCCTATATCCCACAATGCTAGGCGTGAGTTACCTCAGATCTCGTTTGTAAGCTAGACCCAGCTTATAATAGTAGCAGAATAACTAGAAACAAAATCCACCTCTATAAACACGGGTGAAGAGAAGGGTGACCTACATCCTGATCTAGGAAATATGCAGAGCATATACCCAAAGTAAAGAGGTGGTAGAAAGAGAGGTCACAATCAAACTCCTCTAGGTCTGTCCAGGCCAGGGAAGGAGGGTGGGACACAAGAAGAAGACAACTAACATGGAACGTTATGGTAAGAACATAACTTCTATATGTTAAGTTGTCTATCTAGCCTTCATTCTTGCTGGATGGGACTCCTAGCACCTTGTCCTGGGTGGCCTAACGGAACAGACTCTTGAGAACAGTGGAACCAAAGTTAGCTCTATGCCTAGAAGCTAAATCCAACTTATAATGAGAAATGAAAGTGTGAGGAGTAGCCCAAGTAGCCGCTGCACAAATGGTGTCAATAGGCAGTCTGTCTTGGAAGGCTATAGAAGTAGCCAAAGCTCTGGTAGAATGGGCTTTAGGTTTGTTAGGCAGCTTTTGGTGTCTAATTTCATAAACAAGGATGTTAGCCATCTAGATAATGATACCTTTGAAACTGAAAGTCACTTTCTGCCTTCTGCATAAGAGACAAACAGCTGGTCAGATTTTCTGAATTGTTTGGTTCTATCCAAATAGTACCTTAACTGACGATGAACATCTAGCCAATGCAATTTTTGTTCAGACCTGTTAGAATATTCTGGAAAAAACACAGGAGGGTCAATGCTTTGATTTAGGTTAGGGCTATCTTAGGTAAAAAGGACGGGTTGGTTAAAGATACCCTGTCCTTATGGAACAACAGATAAGGAGGTCGACAGCTGAGTGCATGAAGTTCTGAAACTCTTCTAGCTGAAGTAATAGCAACTAGAAAGAGTGTCTTCCATGATAACAATTTTAAAGAACAGGAGGCTGCAGGTTCGAAAGGGAAAGAATCAAAGAACTAAGAACTAAATTTAGGTCCCAAGGGGAGGTGGATTTCTTATAGGAGGTCTGGAAAAACTCCTTCAAAAGGCTTTACAAAGCTTGTGGGACATGATAGCAGACTCTGAAATGCCCACATGAAAGTTAGAAATAGCTGCCAATTGAACTTTAAGAATAGAAGGAGATGTACCTGCATGAATTATTTCAGCTAGAAAATCAAGGACCATTTGGATGGATGCAGTGAAACGATCTATGTCCTTTCCTTCCCCAAGGCGTAAAACGCTTCCACTTACTCAAATAAACCTTCCAGTGGAAGATTTATGGAAGCTATCAAAATATCTCGACAGAATGAGATATTTGAGGAAGCCTGGCTAAGGTTGGAATTGGAGGAACCAAGCAGTGAGGTTCAGAGAGGGAGAGCCATGACACTGACCCGACTGATGGATCAAAGACCTGGAACTAGGTCCAGATGCCAAGTAAACTCCAATAGAAAATGATGTAGAAAGGGGAACCAAACCTGTCGAGGCCAGTAAGGAGCAATGAGGATCAACGAGGCCTTCTGAGCGATAGCTCTGTATCACTTGAGAGATTAGTGGGAAGGAGGAAATGCATACAGAAGTCCCGGGGCCAAACTTGGACTAGAGCGTCTCTGCTGGGCTGGCCTGGTAAAGGGAATAGGGTGAAATAATCTCTGCACTTGCTGTTTTGGGGAGTAGCAAAGGTCGCAGCAGCAAGGCTGACCCCACTTGAGAAAAATTTCTCTCACAACAGAGTCTTTCAGAGACCACTCGTGAGGCATGAGGATAGCTCTGCTCAACTTGTCCGAATTTGATTGGACTTCCGGGATGTGCATTGCTATCAGAAACCGCTGAGAAGAAATCGCCCATTGCCACAGTCTGAGTGCTTCTCGACACAGGGGTAGGACCTGGTTCCGCCTTGTTTGTTGATATACCACACTACAGACATATTGTCCGGCCCTGATGCTATCGTTCCCAAAGAGAGTCTTGAAGGCTTAACGCCAAAAGCACTGCTCTCATCTCTAGAACATTTATGTGCAAGTGGCATTCGTCTGGTTGCCATGTGCCCTGGACAGTTCTGCCCTGATAATGCCCCCAATCCATCAGGGAGGCCCATTGTCAGAGTAGCAACGGAGGGAAGGACAAAGGGTCTTCCCAATAAGAGCTGGGGAAGACATCCACCACAGAAGATGATTCCTGCGTAATCATAATGGTGTCGAGACATCGGATCTCCGCATAAATCATAATGGTGCAGCATCGGAAGTTGCTGGTATGACCATTGTGAAGAGCATCCATTGAAGGATTCTCATGTGGAATCTGGCTGCCATAATCCCCAACACTTTCAGAACTAACCTGGCTTTGATTCTGTTGCTGCTGAAGAGGGCGAGACCAGTTTGTGTATGTCTGTTACTCTCTCTGTGTAGTCTACTTGAACATGTTGACTGTGTCTAGATTTGCGCCTATGTAATAGTGCGACAAGGCACAAAACAGACTTTTGCAATTTATTGAAATGCCTAAATTTTGTCAAATGCGAAAGGTGTAGTCCCTGGCCATTAGAAGAAGATGCTTGGTGGGAGCTGTGAGGAGCCAGTCGTCCAAATATGGAAACACCTGGAATCCTTGACGCCTCAGGTGAGAAGCTACCACTGCCATGCATTTGGCAAACACCTGGGTGGCAGTGGTGAGACCAAAGGGCAGGGCCCTGAATTGAAAATGACTGGTTCCTAGCCTGAAGCGGAGGAATCTTCTGGAGGCGCCTGTTCATTTTATGTGATAATCCTGAAGGTCTATAGAGCACATCCAGTTTCCCTTTCCCAAAGGGAAGGATGGATTGCAGCGTGACCATCCCAAACCTTGTTTTCTTGACTGACTTGTGCAAGATACTGAGATCCAAAATTGGTCTCCAGTCCCCTGTTTTCTTTGGAACTAAAAAGAACCTGGAGTAGATTCCGGATCCTTGCTGGTCTGCTGGAAGTGGCTGAATTGCTCTTTTGCAAGCAGCTTTGAAATTTCCAAAGCTGCAAGATCCTTTGAGCGGGTGGAACATCTGGAAGGGATTTTTGATTGGTTTGGAATGTGAACGAAGGGAATGGCATAGCCGAAATGATGGACTGTACCCATTTGTCTCGAGTTAGGGATAGCCAGGCTTCTGGGTACAGTGACAATCTTCCCCGACTGCCTTCAGGGATGCTGAAAGGGCTTATCAGAGAAGGCTTCTCGAGTGCCCTGGTTCTGCGGACCCCCTGCCTCTAGGCGGCGTCTACCATTGTTGTTACCCCTCTGCCTCTGGCGTAAACCGACTCAAAGCTGTGCTTAAGTCCCTTGAGATTGCTTGGAACCACATTTTCCCACTTTTCTGGCCTTTGGGGTAAGGCCTAGGAGGAGTAGAAAACGGACTCCGGCAGAAAGAGTCTTGCCATCCATCTGCACCTAGTCAAGGTTTCTTTCACTTGAGGACCAAAAGAGATGATCCATTGAACGGGAATTAGTGAAAGACGCTTTTAAAGGGTCCGCAAAGTTGCATAGCCGCATCCAGGCATGCCTGCATGAGCCACGCCTGTCCCTTGGCCCTGCTCGCTCCATCAGCCGTGAATGCAAAGCTCTGAGGCGCATGGAGGAGTTAGCTATGGAGTTCAGGGTAGCCAGCTGAGTGTTCATCTTGTCTTGAAAACCCGCAGCTGTAGGATCCTTCAACATGTCACTCGCTTCTTTGATCAAGTCTCTTTGAAGACGAGTAAAATGGCATAGGTAGTTCAGCTTAACGCATTGCAAAGGTCGCTGATGAGAACATCCGCTTCCCGTACCTGTCCATGGACCTAGATTCCTTGTTAGGTGGATGGACAGGCACTGAAGGATCAGCTAGTTCCTTCTTGGTGGCAGCAGCAACCACCATAGCATCCACAGAAACTCCCTTGGTCAAAATTGTTTATCCGCTGGTGCCGTGATAAATTTTGAGGGTCTCCTGAGGGTGGGGTCCACTGAGTCAGGAGCCGTCCATGCCTTTTTTGCTACCACCTGCATGAGGGGGTCAAAGGGGGGAGACACCCAGGAGGTGGAAGGGCGAGAGCCAAACGCCTCAAGGTACACAGATTCATCCTCAAGGGTTGAGGGCTGGCCAATTTCCCTCTGCTTAAGGATTTCTAGAATGTCTGCAAATGAGACATCTTCAGAAGGGGAACGGGGAACCCCACTAATAAAGTCCTAAATCCGTGTCAGAGGTGACAGACTCAGGTGAGTCTATGTGTTTCCTCTTACACTTTCTCTTCCGAGGGGCTCTTCTGCCAATTCAGGAGAGGCCTCGGAAGAGGATGAGATCCCACAGGAGATTCCTGAGGAGCTGGCTCTCTGTGGTCTGGGATGAGGGAGTGAGCCGACTTGACCTGAGGCACCAAGAGGGAGGCGACTGTGGAGTTGAACCAGGTTCCAACACACTCCGCATGACCTCGAACGCACCCCTGTCAGGCAGAGCCAGAGGTCCCCTCCCTCGGCACCGACAGTGATGGCTCCGAGGCCGATGTTGAGCCGAACTCACTAGCGCTAGCCCGAGAGGGAGAGCGGGTCGGACAAGGGTCCGATGCCACTCACCCCGGACGAGGGAAGTCCGGCACCGAGATTCTTCTAAGGAAGAAATCGGGCCGATGATGGAGCGAAGACATTTGTATCGGCTCAGCCTTACCACAGTCTCGGTTCTAAAAGCCCGGCTCTGAGCTCAACGGAGTTGGAGGAGGAACATAAAGAGGGACAGGGTCAGGCATCGACTGATGGGTCGGGCTCTGAAGCATTTGGGCCAGTGCCTCGGACTTGAGAAGTCGACTCACTACCCTCTGAAGGTCATGGTCCGAAAGCCTCGATGACCTAGAGGAGTGAGATCTACGGCTCCGTTCAGACAGCAGAGGAGATGCTGGACGAAGATGAACAGAGCCAAGGGGCGGTGACCTGGACCTCTTTCTAGATGTCGGTTCAAGGTTTGGTCAGAACCGACAGAAATTCCAATACCTCGGCTCCAGCCGAGGGAAACCTGAAAAGTACAGTTTTGTACCTACCATAAATGTAGATGTTCGAAGATCCACATTGCTGCAGTCCTAACACTTGGGTAGTCCGCTGTCCCTCGGTCGGCCCGAATATCAGAGTATACGGCTGACGTCGGTCAAGGCGCATTTGACTGACATCAGAACATCAGGGTACAAATGCGCATGACCGACGTCACATCCTCAGTCTTTTCTTGCCCCAGATGTCAGAAGACCCTAAAAAGAAAGGTCAAAACCCATAGACAACAACTAAACAACCAACCAGCCTAACACCAAAAATATGTACAATATATACAATATATATACACTATACCTCAGAGAGATAACCCAGGCCACACAACCACCTCAAACTACAGAGGGGAAGGAGGGAGGGTAAATTGGACTGCAGCAATGTGGATCTTCGAACATCTACATTTATGGTAGGTACAAAACTGTACTATGTTCTTCATCTCACATTGCTGCAGTCCTTACACTTGGGTAGAATCCCAAAGCAGAGGTAAGGGAGGATGGCAAAACTATAAAGCAGCAGGAGCTGCCAAAATGCCCTGTAAAATAGCAGTGGCAAAACCAGCCCTAGATTTAGAGTAAAGTGGAAGGTGGTAATGCTTAGAGAAAGTATGCACTGAACTCCAAGTGGCTGCCTCCAAAATATCCTTAGTAGCCACCCCCCTCAAAAAAGCTGTTGAAGTGGCAGTAGCCCTAGTGGAATGAGGCCTAATCCCAGCTGGAATCTCTTTGCCATGATGGGAATAACAGAAAGCAATGCAAAATCCAATCCACTTAGAAATAGTTTGTTTTGACACAGGCTTGCCCTGAGAGCACAAAGCAAAAGAAACTAATAACTGCTGAGATTGTCTGAACCCTTTAGTTCTGTCCAAATAATATCGCAACTGCCTGTGTACATCTAAAGTGTGCAAAATCTTTTCCCCTTTAGTTTGGGGATTTGCATAAAAAGTAGGCAAATGAATAGTTTGGTTTAAAGCCACACTAGAAACCACTTTAGGCATAAAGGAAGGATTAGTACGTAAAGATACCCTATCCTTATGGGAAATTAAGAAAGGCTCAACTGCCATAAGGGCCTGCAATTCAGAAACCCTTCTCGCAGAGGTAATGGCCAACAAAAAAGCAGTCTTCCATGACAAATATTTCAACTCAGCAGTAGCTGCAGGCTCAAAAGGTTGTACAGTGAGTTTCTCCAACACAAAATTGAGATCTCAAGTAGGAGTAGGAGCTCTACGTGGGGGTCTTATATTCTTTGCCCCTCTAAGAAATTGCTTGAACAAAGGATGAGAAAACAATGGTGGGTCACAGTCGTAGTGAGCTGAAATTGCTGCAGCATGAATCTTAATAGAAGAGAAGGACAAACCTTTGTCCAATAACTCAGTAAGATATTGAAGAGCCACACTTAAATCAGGCTCAGAAACATCCAAATCCTTAGCTGCACTCCAAAATAAAAATCTCTTCCATTTATCTGCGTACACTTTCCTTGTACTAGGCCTTCTAGCTTCCAAAATCACATTCAAAACTTGTTGTGGAAGTTGAGACCCTTTATGGTTTAAAACAGAATATGCCATGCTGTTAGGTGAAGAGAGTGAAGCTTGACATTGAGCAAATGACTGTCCTCCTGGGACAACAGATGAGGAATCAAAGGCAAAGGCCATGGAGGCTTCGTGCGTATCAGACTTCTCAGTAATGGGTACCAGTGCTGCGAGGCCAATCTGGAGCTATTAAAATCATCCTTGGCTTGTCCTGTCTGACCTTCAGAAGTACCTTTGGGAGGAGAGGCAGAGGTGGAAAGGCATACACATGAAGATTTTTCCAACTGAAAGAAAGAGCATCCACTTTCCAAGCTGTGGGATGAAACCTTTGTGCAAAACTTTGGCAGCTGGTGGTTTAGTGGAGAAGAACAGATCTATGTCTGGAGTTCCCCAGGACACTGTCAATTTCTGAAATACATGAAGATCCAGTTTCCACTGTGGGGATCCATGATTTGTCTGCTTAACACATCTGCTAAGGAGTTCTGTGCTCGGCAGAAACCTTGCCTGAAGACGAGTTGTAAACTGAGAGCAGTCTCCCACAAAATCACTGCTTGCCTGCATAGAGGATAAGTATGTGTTCCCCCTTGCTTGTTGATGTACCACATGACAGTTGTGTTGTCTGTTAGAATCAACACCTGCCCTGGAAGAAGTAAATCCTTGAAAGCTATTAATGCAAACTGGACTGCTAACATCTCCTTCAAGTTGATATGTAGATGCTGTAGTCTGACAGGCCACTTGTCTTGTATCCACTTTCCATTTAGATGAGCTCCCCAAGCTTTGTCTGAGGCATCTGTTGTTAAATTTTGACTCGCCTCTGGCCGGGTCACAGAGAGTCCCTTGTTTAGGTGACATTCCTGAGCCCACCACAAAAATTCCTTTTGAATGCAAGGTATTATTTGAATGACAGTGTCCAGATGTTGGCAGTGCTGTGTCCATACAGTTTTGAGATACCATTGCAACTTCCTCATATGCAGTTTGGCATTGGGAAGCACCAGAATACAAGATGCCATGAACCCTAAGGCTTGAAGGACTGTCCTTGCAGTCAGCCCGGACTGAAGAGATAGATGATGGAAGTAAAGGGAAAGATTCTGTTTGTCCGGGGTTAGAAAGGCCATCTGGGATGCTGTATTCAGTCTTACTCCCAGAAAGCACATGTCTTGAGAGGGTACTAGACTGGACTTTATTTCGTTCACAGAATACCCCAGGCATCTTAGCACTGCTATCACATACTCCAAATGACGAAGAAGCTCGTCCCTTCCTTGAGCCAGTATCAGGCAATCGTCCAAATAAGGATAGATTTGTATTCCTTTCAGCCTGAAGAATGCTATCACTGGAGCCAGAACTTTTGTAAATACTCTGGGCATGATAGATAAGCCAAAGGGCAATGCAGAGAACTGATAGTGAGAAGTCCCAGTCCGAAAACGCAGATACTTCCTGCAACTTAGCCTGATAGGAACATGAAGGTACACCTCCTTGAGATCCAAAGTTACCATCCAGTGATCCTTGCCCAGTAGAGGTAAAAGCTGTTGTAATGTCAACATTTTGAACTTGGGAATGTCCAGATAAGTGTTGAGGATAGACAAATCAAAAATCGGTCTCCACGTGTTCCCCTTTTTTGGCACAAGGAACAGGCGAGAATAAAATCCTAGGCCCCTTTCTGGCATAGGAACCGGCTGTATGGCCCCTATTTGGAGTAACAGAGAAATTTGCTTGTGAGCCTCTATTCTTTGCTGAGGAGGAATGTCTGGCATGCCTTTGAAAGGAGGCAAGGTATGGAAATAAAACCTGTAACCGTGATGTATGATATCCAGTACCCATTTGTCTTGGGTAATCAAACTCCAATTTTCTTTGAAAAGTGCCAACCTTCCTCCCAAAGGTGCTGCCAGGCGAGAAGGTTCTGGCAGCTGGTAGGTCATTGGGTCTGTTTACGAAAGGACTGACCCCTGCCCTCACCAAGACTGTGCAGGAGAACTCCCTGTCCTAGGCCTGAAAGAGCCCTGACCTCTGCCCCTGCCATGTCTAGATCTACCCCTAGACTGGGAATCATAAGAAGGATCGTCCACCCTTTAGTAGGCCAATTTCTACTAAACTTTGGAGGCTGAACCTGCAAAAATCTTTAACAGTCTGCATAGACTTAGCCTTGTCTTCCATTTTCTTTAAAACTGCCTCAACAGGAGAACCAAACAAGACATCAGATTGCAAAGGGCATCCAAAATCCTAGTTTTAACATGGTCAGATAAATTTTGATCCCTCAGCCAGGCATGCCTGAAGAACTGACCCAGTGGCAGCCACCCTAGACGAGGCCTGTACAGCATCAAAACCACATTGCAAAGAATGCTTACCCACCTGTTCAGAAACATGCACTAAATCTTGTAACTCTTTACAATCAATACCTTCCGCCAGAGCATCCACCTTAGATTTCAACTGTGAAAGGAGATAATTTTGATATTTCAACATGTGAAACTGGCAATTCAAAGCTCTCATGGCTAGAGTGGAAGAAGTATAAACCTTCTTTCCCCATCTATCCAAGGCCCTGGCCTCTTTATCTGCAGGAACCGGATTCTTGACAACAGAAGCCTTTACACCCTTAGGCCCCTGGCTAACAGTTTCTGGGTCTGCCCTAGGACTCTTACAAAGATACTTATGAGCTTCAGGCACCCTGTAATACCTATCCGGTTTAACAGGAGCAGGAGGCAAAGAATCAGGATTAAGCGAAGCCTCTGCAAACACATCTTCCACTACATTCAGAACAGGAGGTATAGCTAAAGGCCTATGCTGGGGTAAAACAAAAATTCCCTAAGCCTTTTCCTGGAATCAGAGAAATCCTGACCTTCCCATTTAAAATGCTCTCTCATGGAGTGAAGGGTCTCTGAAAAGAAAAATCCTCAGGAGGAGAAGCAGAAGGAGTAGAATCATCCACATCAGAATCAGAATAATGAGAATACTCCTGCAAGTCTTCAGTCAAGACTCAGACACATCCGAATCCTGCTCATAATCCCCAACACAGGTTCTATCCTAGGCCTCTTATCAGGAGGGGCATAGAGCCTCTAATTAAAGTAATTAAATCTTCTGCCATTTTAAGCATGTGCTTTTGGGCACAGAACCTGAAGAACTAGGAGTGACACCCACAGAAGCAAAACTAGACCTGCCTCTAGGGAAGCCTTGGAAGCAGAAAGAGAGGGCCTAGACACCTTAGGAAGGGAGGAGTACAGTTACCTGAGAAGCCCCTACAGCCTGACCTGCCTCCTGGGAGGCCACATCCTGTAAAACACAGTCTCTCCTGGGACTCCATAGAGGCCTCCGCCGGAACCACCGGTTCCACTGGCGTCTCTAAAGAACCGGCGTCCGCTCTAACCTAGGTTTAACAGCCTTGTCCTTGCGCTTCTTTGAAGAAGCCGCGCGGAGCATCCGACGGCATATTGTAATTGCACCGCTTTCCAAAGACTAACCTGGCACAATCCAACCTACGCTTTATAGTGCGTTTATTAAACCTAGCACAAAGCGACACCCAACAACGTCGTGCTCAGGTCCAAAACAAGGTATACACAAATTATGGTAATCCCTATGCGGTATCTGCTTCCCACAAGAAATACAGTTATTCACTTTTTCTGACATCCGGTAAACCACTGAGGCAAGAAAAACCAAAATATTCCCCAACGGGTACTTAACCAACTCTGACTTCGGTCTGAAACTGAAAATTTCAGAACCGAACGGCACTTGCAATACTGCTTCTGCATCGGACCATGCGGCAAAAAAGACTGAGGATGTGACGTCGGTCATGCGCATTTGTACCCTGACGTTCTGATGTCAGGCAAATGCGCCTTGACCGACGCCAGTCAGTATACTCTGATATTCAGGCCGACCGAGGGACAGCGGACTACCCAAGTGTTAGGACTGCAGCAATGTGAGATGAAGAACATCTGCAGTCTGAGACTCATCGGCTCCAGCCGGAGCCGAGCCGAGAGGAGTTTTTGTAGTTTTAGGTCTCGGCTCAGAAGCTGGTCGGGACCTAGAGGACCTTGGAGGGTTTTCGGGAAGGAACAGTAAGGGAACCCTCAGGCTTGAGTAAACCTCTCAAAATAAGTTTGTTTTCTTTCCTGCAGGACCCTGGGCTGAAGCCGTGGCATACAGCACAGGAGTCCTGCAGGTAAAATCCCCCAGGCAGTACACACAAAGTGTGACCGTCTGTCAGAGACATTTTCTGACAGCACGAGTCACACTTCTTGAAGCCTGAGACCTTTGAGTCTTTAGACATTTTAGAAAGTGTAATCACACACACAGTCAAACACACTGATTACACCTATCCAAGTTTAAACTCAAAAATAAAACAAACTATCAAAGTTTTAAATTCTGAGAAAAACACACAGACACCACTAGGGATGGAAAAGGCCCAAAGGCCCAAGGGAAGAACTATAAGTTCTTGTGGAAAAAGGGGATAATAAGAGAGAAAAGGGGACAAAATCCACTAAACTAAGGAAACAACTGTTAAAATTAAACTAAAGGGTTAAAGTAGACTAAATTTTACTCTACAATTACTCACCGGGTAAGCGGGTAGAAACCAAACACCTCGATCTGTAGCGGCAAGCGAGATCTGAGGTAACTCACGCCTAGCATTGTGGGATATAAGGAGCCTCGAGCCGGTGGAACCAACTCTCGAGCTTTTAGAGTGGCCGAGTCGGAGCCGAGGTCGGCTCCGAACCCATCCAGCAAGAATGAAGGCGAGATAGACAACTTAACATCAAGAGTTTAGACAATTTTTATCTGGTTCAGTTATATGTTTGATTATCCAAACTACCCTAGGTCCCAATTAGTTTGGAAAATTGACGCTACTGTATTATTTTTTGTGAAGCTTTTCTTCCTGGGCTTTCACTGAAAATGGGCTCTCACCGGTAAACAAATGTCAGTCAATCAGTCGATAAATAAATGTATGCGAACAGTGAAAGGCTTCCACAAACAAAGTAAAAACAAAGCATTCAAAAGGACAGTTCAGTGTCAGAAAAACTGATCTATTTACTTAACCAGATAAATGAGCTGGTGTGAACACCATTTTCAATCACAATCCAGGCCACTAGGTGTATAATACATGTAGAAGGTTAAATCCTAAGAGAGAAGTGTAAAGTGTAAGAGAAAACATTGATTATACACACAATTAGTGGTGGATGATTAGCAGCATAGTAAAATGTGCTTAGATTCAACAATACAGAGAAAACACAACATTCCAAACAGAAGAAAGACCTGGATAATAAAATTGCAAACTAAATTGCTTATATATAATGTTACATGCAAAATGGTGGTTACAGTGTGTGTACAACAGGGAGGAACATCTAAGTAACATCCTTTGTTTTATGGTGGGGATGGCTTTTGACAGGAAAATTGTCTCATCCTTTATCAAAGAATAAGCAAAACAAGAACATTCAGATTGTTTTAAGGAGGTAGATTCTGAGTTCTTTCTGAATTGAGGCAAACTGATAATTTTTCATATTTCTTCGATGAAAGAGTTTGAATGAGTTTACAGAAATTGCCAGTTGGAAAGGTGGTCTAGTACGCAGAACTGCCTTATGGTTTCTAAGAAAATGTTCAGTCGTATCTGCTTTTAGTTTGCTCCTAAAAGATTGGTAGTAGTATTCATGGAATCAAATCTAAATGTAAACGAGCTTAAAAAGAAGGCAGCTCAATGATTAACAGGAAGCCAGCAAGCTTTCTGGATATAGTGATATGATGCCAGATATATTGATCTAAAGGGTCCCTATTACTTCATCAAAAATGCACATCAAATGGCATTTCGGGCAGCATTTTATCGAATGCGCAATTCGATGAATCGTTCTGATTGAGGTCATATTACGGTGGGGATCAGGAAATTTGCCCTTTCCTAACTGTAATGCAATCTGAAAGTTGGTATATATAATTAGATGGGGGTGTGGGGGGGTGCAGCCCCAACATGAGGGGGGGGGGGTTCAATGAACAGCATTTACAATGAAATGCCATTCGACGATGTGCATCTTTGTTGAAGTAATACAGACCCCAATCTAAGTATTCTATTTTCAGTCCTCTGTAAAGTGAAAGTTTTGTAGGAGTTGAAGCCAAAAATACAGAAGCCAGATTCTAGCCAGAGGATTAAAGCATTGAATCCAATGGATTTTCTAGTATCTCAAATAAAGAAGGCTGGAGAACATAAAGAAAATAAAGAAGTTATGTACTCACCATAACATTCCATGTTTGTTGTCCAGTATCTCACCTTCAGTCTTGCTGGTTGGGTTCAGAGCAGAAACTCTGCTCCAACTTGGCCGTACACTAAAGCTCGAGAGCTTATACTGGCTCAAGGCTGAGTCCTATCCCATGGTGCTAAGCGGCTGTTCCCCAGATCTTGTTTGAGGGAGAAAGGTTCCTATGATATATTAAATAAACAAAAGGATAATATATGAAACATACTGTCATAAAATGAACAAGAAAGGCCTAGAAGGGAATGAGACCTTATCTGGCAGTTTCTGAGAAATTTCCTCTAGATCCTCCAGGAGGGGGATGGCTGGTAGAGACGCAAGACTGAAGGCGAGATACTGGACAACAAACATGGAATGCTATGGTGAGTACATAACTTCTTTATGTTATGTTGTCCCATCTCGCCTTCATTCTTGCTGGTTGGTATAGAGTCCCCAGCACCTTTTTCTTGGGTGGCTCAAGAGAATAAACTCTTCAGGACAGTGGAACCAAAGGACGCCCTGTTCCGGGAGGCCACATCTACTTTGTAATGAGTAATAAAGGTATGAGGGTTAACCCATGTAGCAGTAGCACAAATTGAATCCAATGGAAGTCTGGAATGAAAGGCAATGGAGGTAGATACTGCTTTAGTTGAATTCCCTTTGATTTTCCCTGGTGGTTCTTTATTGTGGGAATCATAGACATACGTGATGGTGTCAGTAAGCCATTTGGACAAGGTAACTTTTGAGATTGCCAAATCTTTTTTATTTTCTGAATATGAGACAAACAACTGGTCTGACTTTCTGAATTCTTTGGTCCTATGCAATTAAAAACGCAACTGCCTATGCACACATCCAGTTGGTGGCATTTATACTCTGCCTTGTTGCCATAGTTATGAAAAAACACTAGTAATTCTACATTTTGGTTTAAATTCACTTGAGAACAAACTCTTGGTAAGAAGGAAGGATTTGTTCTGAGAGAAACTATCTTTGTGGAAGATCAAATAAGGTGGACGGATAGACAAGGCTTGCAACTCTGATACTCTCCTGGCTGAAGTAATTGCTATCAGGAAGAGTGTTTTCCAAGACAAAAATTTAAATGAACAAGATGATGCTCATTCGAAAAGAGTCAAGATCAAAGATGATAATACTAGATTGAAGTCTCAAGGAGGAGGAGGTTCTCTGAAGGGTGGTCTTAACAGAAAAGTACCCTTGAGGAAAGCTTTGCATAGTCTATGGGACATTAGACTAGATCCCCATTCTACCACATGATAATTAGAAATAGCACCTAAATGAACTCGAATAGTAGTTGCCGCTGCTCCTTGATTAAAAGTTTCTGTCAAAAATTCCAGAACTGCAGGTATAGATGTTGTAAAGGGATCTATATGTTTTTTGTTAGCCCAAAAAGAGAACCTCTTTCATTTGCTTCTGTAGGTAAGGCCAAAGAAAAGGGACCCAAATCTGACGAGGCCAGTATGGCGCAATGAGAATTAACCTGAGACTCAACAGCTTTGCATCTGGATAACCTCTGGAATCAAGGGAAAGGCATAAAAAGTCCCAAAGGCCAATCGTGAACCAGTGCATCCCTCGGTGACTCTCCCGGAGGGAAGATTAGGGCAAAGTACTTGCTGCATTTGGCATTGAAGAGAGTGGCAAAAAGGTCGCAGCAAGGCTGGCCACATTTGCAAAATATATGATTTGCAACTTCCTGGTTGAGGGACCACTCGTGAGGCATGAGAATCGCTCTGCTTAGCCTGTCTGCTATAACGTTGGATTTCCCTGGGATATGCACTGCTGTCAGAAAGCGTTGAGAAGATATCGCCCATTGCTAAACTCTCTGGGCCTCTTGACATAGGGGGTAGGATCTGGTTCACCCCTGTTTGTTGATGTACCATACCACAGACATATTGTCTGTCTGAATTGCAATAGTCCCCATGGGAAGAGAGTTTTGAAATGCTTGGAACGCCAGAAGCACCGCCCTCATCTCTAGGACATTGATATGCAAATGGTACTCATGATCTTTCCAAATCCCTTGGACTGTCTGTCCCAGATAATGCCCAGCCCCCACCCTACCTGAGACGTGTCCATGGTTGCTGTAGTGACAGGCTGGGGAAGTACAAACGGTCTGCCCATTGTTACCTGAGTGGACTGAAACCACCAAAGTAGATCCTTCTTGCAGGAGTGTGTTATGAGGATCTCGTGAGACATGGGTAACTCCTGCATGGACCATTGGGCGAAGAGTAGCCACTGCAATATTCTCATGTGAAGTCGTGCCTTGGGAAGGGGTGTTATTGTCACTGCCATAGAGCCTAGGACTTTGAGGACAAATATTGCCTGTACTTTTTCTTGTTGAGTAAGATAAGCACTTGACTGTGTAACGTCTGGATCCTTTCTTGAGGCAGCTTTGTCAACATGTCATTTGTATTTAAATCTGCACTAATGAATGTAATATGCTGTGATGGCAACAAGGCAGATTGTTCTGCATTCATAGTAATGCCTAGTTTTGAGAAGAGATGGATGGTGTAATCTCTTGCTTTGATTAGTAGCTGCTTGGTGGTGGCAGTTAGGAGCCAGTCGTCTAAGTATGGAAACACCTGGAATCCCCGACGTCTCAGATGAGCCGTGACTACTGCCATGCATTTGTTAAACACCCTGGGGGCTATGGTGAGTCCAAAGGGCAGAGTTCTGAACTGGTAATGACTGGCTCCCAGCCGGAAGCGCAGAAATCTTCTTGCGCGCCTGTCCCATCTTTATGTGGTAGTACTCATCCTGAAGATCCAACGAGCACATCCAATTGTCTTTTCCCAGAAATGGGAGTGTAGAATGCAGTGTTGTCATCTGTAACTTTGACTTTTTCACTGACTTGTTTAGTCTGCTGAGATCTAGTATGAGTCTCCAGTCCCGTCTTTTTTGTAACTAAAACAAACCTTGAGTAAATTTCGTATTCCAGTTGGTCTGCGGGGGACTTCTTGGATGACTTTTTTCTAGCTAGTTTGGATTTCTAGTGTTGCTTGATCCCTTTGACCGGGCGGAATGTCTTTGGCGGAAGAGGTGGACAGTGAAAGGGAATTGTTGTATCCCCTGGATATAATGGACTGTACCCATTTGTCTTAAGTCAAATTTAACCAGGTTTCTGGGTACAGTGATAGTCTCCCCCCCCCGACTGCCTCCAGAGGTGGACAGGTGGGACTCCTTTCAGGAGCACTGAAAAGGCCTGCCAGAGAATGTATCTCTGTCGCCCTGGTTATGCAGATCCCCTCTGCCACACGGACAGTGTCTTCCCTTATTTCCCCCTCTGCCCCTGAGGGAAGGATCACCACGAGTGTCAGATAAGGCTCCTTTGGACTTCCAGAACCACATTTTTCTGCTCTTTTGACCTTTAGGATAAGGTCTAGCAGGGGGTGGAAAGACAGACTCCAACAGCAGACAGAGTCTTACCTTCTTGTTGGCTCCTGGTGAGAGTTTCTTTCACTTCCGACTCGAACAATGACAGAAGATCTGAAGGGTTCGGCAAAGGCACATCCAGGAATGTCTATGAAGAGCTATTCCTGTGCCTGCTGCCCTCCTCGCTCCATCGGCTGCATAAGATATGAGGTGCATGGAGGAGTTAGAGATGGAGGTTAAGGTTGCAAGCTGGAAGTTAACCTCATCAGATAAGTCCTGGGCTGTAGCACCTTGCAGGGTATCTTCTAGCTCTTTTAGGAGATCCGTCTGAAGTCACATGAAATACGACAAATAATTCAGCGACCGTAAAGTAAAGGCCGCTGAGAACATACACTTCCCATATCTGTCCATCATATGAGAATCCTTGTTCAGTGGATGGACAGATTCAGAAGTTTCAGCTAACTCCTTTGTGGCCACTGCCACCACCATTGCATCTACAGGAACCCCTTTTGTTAAATACGGCCTATCTTCCAGGGCGGTAATGAATTTATTAGGCCTCCTTGGAACGGGGTCCACTGAGTCCGGAGAGTCCCACACCTTTCGACTCACCAAACCCAGGAGTGGGTCGAAAGGTGGAGATACTCAAGAGGTGAAGGGGTGAGAGCCAAATGCCTCCAGGTATACACACTCATCTTCAAAAGGGGAAAGGGACTTCCAGCCAACCCTCTGCTTATGGATCTCCAGGATGTCTGAAAAGGAGACATCCTCAGAGGGTGACTGTGGAAACACTTCTGAGTCCTCTAAGTCAGTATCAGAAGTGACAGAATCAGGGGAGTCTATGTATTTCCTCTAACACTTTCTCTTCCGAGGGACCTCCTCAGGGGGATGCTCCGGGGAGGTATCAGAAGAGGAGGATCCACCCATTGTGGCTTCCTGGGGCACAGGCTCTATAATGTGTGTGTGATGGAGGGGTAATGAAGAGGTGGACACTGGTCCCTTAGGGAGTAGAGAGGCTTGAGCCAAAAGTGGAGCAGACTCAGTGGAGAGCACACTCTGCATCACCTCGAAGGCACCGTGGTCCTGGGCTGAAAGACTCCAGCCCAGAGAGGCTGGGAGATCTTCATGGCACAGAGGAGGGTGGTTCTGAGACAGATGTGGGAGCAAAATTCACCTGAGCCGAGGCGCCGAGTGGGAAAGCTGGTTCCGAAAAGGGTCCGACTTGACCCCCCCCCCCGGATCCAACCAGGGAGTGTCGGCTTCCAGGTCCCTCGATGGATGAAAGCATCGAGGAAACTAGAGCAGACGTCAGAGCTGAGATATCAGTAGTGATTACTGGCTCCAGTGGTTCCAGCACAATGACTTCCATACTCTCTGGCTACAAACTCATTTAAGTCAGAGGAGGAATAGGCGCAGTTGGGGGTACCACTGGCTCCACGATCCAATGGGTTGGGCTCGAGAGAATTTCTGCCAGGGCCCGGGTCCAAATTAACCTCTTCACTACCCGCTCCACATCATCATCCAATAGCCTGGAGGATCTAGAGGAATGACTCGAAGATTTGTGGCTACCTGCCACCGACTGTAGTAAAGGAGATAGTGGCACCGAGCGAACAGGCTCCAAGGAAGGTGACTGACTCCTTTTCCGGCTCCGCAATGGTTCCGATGAAAAAGGCAAAACTGGGGGAGAACCATGTTTTTTGGGCCCGACCACATTCGGAGCTGAGGAAGTAGCAAGTTTGGTGCTGCTTGTTGGCTCAGACACCGAAGCCAATGAAGCAGCCTTTTTTTGTCATATCCGATTTTGTAGTCCGATTTCCTTCATCCACTTTCAATAAGCCCCTTAAGATGAGCTTATTCCTTCTCTCCTGCAAGACCCTAGCGCTAAAACGAAGGCAGACAGAGCAGGAATCTTGGAGCTGGAGTGGTCCCAGACAGTAAACACAACTAGTGTGTCTGTCAGTAATGGACATTTTTTAAGTGCAGGAATCGCACTTTTTAAATCCTGACTTGTGTTCCTTAACTGGTTACTTAGACATGACTATCTATAAAGAAAAAACACTCTATATGCGTAACAAAAACGTATATCCTTAACACAATAATGGAAGGAAAATACAGGAAAACAGGACGGTATCTATAAATATATATATTTTTATATATAAGAGAAGACGAGGAAAGGGGAGAGGAGAAGTCTTTAAGTTAAATGACTATCTCCTCCACAGGAGGAGATGCCTCTAACTTAAACTGTGACTCCTAAGAGGGGAAAAGAAGGAAGAGAAGGGACAAGAATCCTCTAACTAAAATGGATTCTTAAGGAAACAACAAGGCACAAAGAAAAAACAGCCGCAAAGGTAAAATTACAAGGTTTGAGAGCAAGAAAATAGCACAAGGCTATTACGATAAAACTAGTAAGTTATAACAGATAATAATTAGAAGGTAATTGGTATAATGATATAACACTATAAAATTTTACAAGCCTGAGCCAGTGAAGACAATCCCGAAGCTTCAAGCGGCAAACGAGATCTGGGGAACAGCCGCTAAGCACCATGTACCAGTAGAAGCTCTCAAGCTTTAGTACACGGCCAAGTCAGAGCAGAGTTTTACTCTGAATCCAACCAGCAAGAATGAAGGCGAGATGGGACAACATAACATAAAATGTTGTCACATCTTTTGTGACTGCTGCTCAATGTGCTCATGAAAGAAGAATGATTAAACAGAATGACACAATTCCTTCATCTTTTTACAGCAGGGAGAGACAGCCCTTGAGGATCTTTAATAAGCAGAAGAGTGACCTTATGCAATCTTCTTATGATTGCAAATAGAATAACATTAGATTTCTGGCATAAAATTCTAATTTATTTATAATGAGATAAAGAGATCAGTTTGAAGGGCTTCTTCTTAGCAAGGAAGCTTATTTGTGAAAGGAGGTAAATCCAATTAACATCTGCATAAAGCAGTGGGTTAGTCTAAAGCTGAAGAGTAAATAAAATTTTAATACAGAAAAGAAAATGGGTCAAAGAACTAAGCTTTGTGGAACATCTTTAGAAAGGGCGTTTAAGTATGAGGTATGCTGTCCGGAGAACACTAGGAATATATTGCTGGGAAGATAGCTTTTGTACCATAGACACGTATTATCCAAGATGCCGCATGATTCCAGTTTAACTAGAAGTCAGTCATGATTTACAGTGCTAAAGTTTGTTTTCAATCTAAAAATATGGTACTCATGCAGGAAATAATGTGATCTGTCAGTAAGTATACAGCCATAACAATGCTATATTTTGCTCTGAAACCACATTGCTCGTCTCAGAGTATGTCATATGTTTGAATGCACTCCTGCATTTGTTGATAAATGATTTTTCAAAATTTTTAGCCACAGGTAAATGCTTGGAAGGACATCCGTAGTTATCTGGGGAATCTGCGCTATTGAATTTTGGTCCATGTTTATCACTGTGAGAACAATGACAGTTGTAAGTTAACATAAAAAAATAAATAAAAAGGAGTTGCTTAGATTACGCTCCACACTTGAGAAGTCAATGGTACCAGGTGTAAAAAAAAAAGTTATCTACTCACCATAATATTCCATCTGTATTGTCTATTTTCATTCTTCCGCAACAGTTAGGTTTGGATCCGACTTGGTAGATATTTTAACTTGTGGCCACCAAAAAAACTCTCAAGCTCCTCCCTTACCCATAATGCACCAACCCTTAACATACCTCAAACCTTGTTTGCTGTTTGACATACTACATAAGTACTAATATAAATTCCTGACAGAAGCAGCCATATTTGGAGTTCATCACGAAAGACAGTGGTGTCCTTATAAACTCTCGTTCTTCCAGAAATCAACTGTGAAAAGGTTGGTGGGTGGGGAGTTGAGGAAGAATGAAAATGGACAACACAGATGGAACGTTATGGTACGTACTTAACTTCTTTGTTAGTGGTTGTCAATTTTCTTTCATTCCTCAACAGTTGGAACAGTGTCCCACCAGCTACCTAAAATCTTGCGTGGACTCGAAGCAAGGATATTCCTGAGCATAACTGAGCTAAATGCTGCTCTTCCCCTCAATACCAGATCCAGTTTGTAATGAATAATGGCATGAGGATTGGCCCAAGTTGCAGCTGCACATATGTCATCCATAGAAGCCCTGGACAGAAACACCGAAGTAGCGGGTCTATATTACCATGTCGAAAGATGTGCTCGCCGAACACGTCTTAATCAACATGGAAATATCGACCTTTTAAAATCCAGAATGGCCACTGCAGCAAATATTTTATCGGGGGAAAAAAATCGCTCAGCCGTACACAAAAAAACAAAAACAAACAAAAAAAAAAACACAAAAAAAAACGTTCAAACCCTAAGAGTGGGGGGGGGGCAAAGCCCCCTACACCCCCCTAACTAAATATACCAACTCCGAGATCGCACTACAGTAGGGAAAAGGGCAAATCCCCGATGACGGCTGAGCAATTTTTTTTCTCCTGGGAAAAAATTCTTTGAAGCGGCTATTTGGGATTTTAAAGGGTCGATATTTCCGTGTCGATTAAAACGTGTCCAGTGAACACGTCTTTTGACATTGTAATATAGACCCAAAGTAGCAGCCATGGTCCTCGTGGAATGGGTTCTTAAAGGTTTTGGTAAGGGCAGACCCAATTTACTGTAGACAAATGATATACAATCTGTCAGCCATCTGGCTAAAGTTACCTTTGCAACTGATTTACCCAATTTAGAATCTGCAGAGGACACAAATGATTGGTCATCTTTCTAATTTATTTTGTTCTATGCAAGTAGAAATGTAAATGTCTCTGAACATCCATTAAGTGCAAAATATATTCACTTTTGTTTACAAATTTAGGAAAGAAAACTGGCAGATTTAATGGACTGGTTGATGTTAGATTCTACCACCACCTTAGGAAAGAAGAACTGCTTTGTAATGCCACTCTAGCTCTGTGAAAAATCAAGTAGGGAGGTTTAGAAGACAATGCCCGAAGTTCTGAAATTCTTTTAGTACAGGTGATGGTTACCAAAAAGAGTCATCCAGGTCATAACTTTAGATCACATTTTGCTGCTGGTTCAAAGGGGGAATGAATCAAGGACTGCAGTACCAAATTTAAGTCCCACAGAGGAGTAGGATCTTTATAAGGAGGCCTCAAATGAAGGGCATCTCTCAAGAAGCCCTTACAAAGTTTAGATGAAGCCAGGGTAGAATCTCAAATCCAATATGAAAATTAGAGATGGCTGCTAATTAAATTCTAATGGTAGAACAGCTAGCTCCTTTGTTGAAAATTGTTGCAAAAATTCAAGGACACCTGTACAGGGGCTGAATAAGGGTCAGCATGTTTCTAATGCTGCCAAAAAAAATCTCTTCCATTTACTTCTGTAAAGTATTCTTGTAGAAGCTTTATGGGAAGACAGAAGTATAGGATGCTCAGGGGACAAAAGCATAGGTTGTCTGGTTATAAACTGAAGTGGAGAAACCACAACATCAGCTCTAGTTCTGAGATATCTGGGTGAGCTATGCCTATTGGGTGAGACAGGAGGTCTGGAATTCAATCCAAAATCCAAGGTGGGTAAATTAGATGAGGCCAAAGAAATAGGGAACCAAATTTTTCAAGGCCAGAAAGGAGCAATGAGGATGACCTTGCTATTCACCTGGAAAGCATTCTACAGAAATTTGGGACTCAATGGAGTTGGAGGACATGCATAGAGGACAGCAGGGGGCCAACTATGTAGTATAGCATCTCCCTTTGATTCTCCTGGTGGGTGGATTAGGGCAAAGCTGCTGCTGCTGCTGCACTTGTTGTTTAAGGGAAATGCAGAGAGATCGCATGAAGGCTGGCCCCGTTGGCGAAAAATCACTTCTGCCACCTTCATGTTGAGAGACCACTCGTGAGGTAGTAGAATAGACCTGTTGGACTTCCCCAGAATGTGCATTGCTATCAGAAAATGGCTGGATGAGACTGCCCATCGCCACACTGATGGCTTCTCCACACAAGGGGTAAGACTTGGTTCTTCCTTGTTTGCTGATGTACCAAATCACAAACATATTGTCTGTCTGAATCGCAATGGTCCCAAAAGGGAGAGCGTCTTGGAGTGCTTGCAACACTAACAGCACTGATCTCATTTCCAGGACACTGATGTGTGTTGGCCTCTTTGGGGGACCAAATGCCTTGGACTGTTTTACCCAGAAAGTGACCCCCCCACCCAATATGGGAAGTGCCCGTGGTCACCATGGCCTTGGGCAGAGGAAGAATGAAAAGATGGCCTTGTAGAACCTGATCTGATTGAATCCACCACCAAAGGTATCTGTTGCATGTGTGAGTGATTCTTATTTGGGTGATGTATGTTGGTAAAGGATAGACCACTGTGTTGCTAACATCCACTGAAGAATTCTCAGGTAACATCTTGCTACAGAAACTAGGACTACAGCCACTGACATTGATCTCAAGGCTTGTAGAATCAATCAGGCTGAGATAGAATTGGTACTGTAAAATTATTTTTCTGACCTGAAATCTGATTACTTGTACTCTTGAGAGAGGAAGAGAAGCTGTCACTGAAACCGTGCTGAAATTTGCTCCTATGAAATCCAATGTTTGAGATGGTTCTGAGATTTGCTGTCATTTATGGTTATCCCCAGATGGCAGCAAGTCTAGAGTACCTGATCTTATGCTCTTATTAGTAGATGCCTGGTTGTGGTGGTAATCAGCCAGTCATCTAGCTATGGAAACACTTGGAATCCATGCAGTCTGAAGTGAGTTGCTATTACTGCCATGCATTGAGTGAATACCCTGGGGGCTGTGGTGAGGCCAAAGGGCAGTGCTCTGAACTGGTAATGACTGGCTCCCAGCTAGAAGCATGAATATCTTCTGGATTGTCTGTTCATTTTTATGCAACAGTACGCAATCCTGAAGGTCTATCAAGCACATCCAGTCATCCTTGCACAAATAGGGCAGAATGGATTAAACCGTGATCACCCGGAAGTTTGTGTATTGAACTGATTGTTCAAGTTGCTGCATTTCAGAATTGGTCTCCAGGCCCCTGTTTTCTTTGGCACAAAAAAAGAATCTCGAGTATGTTCCAGATTCTATCTGGTGTGGTGGGTCCTCTTGGATGACTCATTTCTAGCAGCTTTTGTATTTCTAGTGTTGCTTTCCTCTGACTGGGTGGAACATCGGGAAATTTGCATACAGATGGAGATATCAGAGAAAAGGGAATTGTATAACCTCTGGAAATAATCCTCTGCATCCATGTATCTTTTCTGATATCTAGCTAGCCTCTCTGGTGCTGGGACATCAGACCTCTGATTGCCTCCAGAGGTGGACAATCAGGCCTCCTTTCAGGAGTACTGGTAGGGTCTGTCAGAGAAGGAATCTCTAGACCCCTGGTTCTGTGGGGCTCCACTGCCATGTGCCAGTGTCTTCCATTTAAGTTCCCCCTCTCCCCCTGGGGAAACCATCTCCACATGGATCTTGGAAAGGACCCTGGGACTTTCTGAACCACCTCTTCCAACCACCTCATTGATTCCTTGAGAAGGTTCTTTAAGGAGTCAAAAAACATATGCCCACTGCGGAGAGGGTCTTCCCATCTTTTTCACACCTGGAGTCTGTCTCCTTCAATTCTGAGCCAAACAACAAACTGCCATCCACGAAATATCGACCTTTTAAAATCCAGAATGGCCACTGCAGCAAATATTTTCTCGGGGGAAAAAAATCGCTCAGCCGTACACAAAAAAAACCCCCAAAAAAACAAAAAAAACAAAAAAAACGTTCAAACCCTAAGAGTGGGGGGGGGCCAAAGCCCCCTACACCCCCCTAACTAAATATACCAACTCCGAGATCGCACTACAATAGGGAAAAGGGCAAATCCCCGATGACGGCTGAGCAATTTTTTTTCTCCTGGGAAAAAATTCGTTGAAGCGGCTATTTGGGATTTTAAAGGGTTGATATTTCCGTGTCGATTAAAACGTGTCCAGCGAACACGTCTTTTGACATTGTAATATAGACCCAAAGTAGCAGCCATGGTCCTCGTGGAATGGGTTCTTAAAGGTTTTGGTAAGGGCAGACCCAATTTACTGTAGACAAATGATATACAATCTGTCAGCCATCTGGCTAAAGTTACCTTTGCAACTGATTTACCCAATTTAGAATCTGCAGAGGACACAAATGATTGGTCATCTTTCTAATTTATTTTGTTCTATGCAAGTAGAAATGTAAATGTCTCTGAACATCCATTAAGTGCAACATATATTCACTTTTGTTTACAAATTTAGGAAAGAAAACTGGCAGATTTAATGGACTGGTTGATGTTAGATTCTACCACCACCTTAGGAAAGAAGAACTGGTTTGTAATGTCACTCTAGCTCTGTGAAAAATCAAGTAGGGAGGTTTAGAAGACAATGCCCGAAGTTCTGAAATTCTTTTAGTACAGGTGATGGTTACCAAAAAGAGTCATCCAGGTCATAACTTTAGATCACATTTTGCTGCTGGTTCAAAGGGGGAATGAATCAAGGACTGCAGTACCAAATTTAAGTCCCACAGAGGAGTAGGATCTTTATAAGGAGGCCTCAAATGAAGGGCATCTCTCAAGAAGCCCTTACAAAGTTTAGATGAAGCCAGGGTAGAATCTCAAATCCAATATGAAAATTAGAGATGGCTGCTAATTAAATTCTAATGGTAGAACAGCTAGCTCCTTTGCTGAAAATTGTTGCAAAAATTCAAGGACACCTGTACAGGGGCTGAATAAGGGTCAGCATGTTTCTAATGCTGCCAAAAAAAATCTCTTCCATTTACTTCTGTAAAGCATTCTTGTAGAAGCTTTATGGGAAGACAGAAGTATAGGATGCTCAGGGGACAAAAGCATAGGTTGTCTGGTTATAAACTGAAGTGGAGAAACCACAACATCAGCTCTAGGTCTGAGATATCTGGGTGAGCTATGCCTATTGGGTGAGACAGGAGGTCTGGAATTCAATCCAAAATCCAAGGTGGGTAAATTAGATGAGGCCAAAGAAATAGGGAACCAAATTTTTCAAGGCCAGAAAGGAGCAATGAGGATGACCTTGCTATTCACCTGGAAAGCATTCTACAGAAATTTGGGACTCAATGGAGTTGGAGGACATGCATAGAGGACAGCAGGGGGCCAACTATGTAGTATAGTATCTCCCTTTGATTCTCCTGGTGGGTGGATTAGGGCAAAGCTGCTGCTGCTGCTGCACTTGTTTAAGGGAAATGCAGAGAGATCGCATGAAGGCTGGCCCCGTTGGCGAAAAATCACTTCTGCCACCTTCATGTTGAGAGACACCTCGTGAGGTAGTAGAATAGACCTGTTGGACTTCCCCAGAATGTGCATTGCTATCAGAAAATGGCTGGATGAGACTGCCCATCGCCACACTGATGGCTTCTCCACACAAGGGGTAAGACTTGGTTCTTCCTTGTTTGCTGATGTACCAAATCACAAACATATTGTCTGTCTGAATCGCAATGGTCCCAAAAGGGAGAGTGTCTTGGAGTGCTTAAAACACTAACAGCACTGATCTCATTTCCAGGACACTGATGTGTGTTGGCCTCTTTGGGGGACCAAGTGCCTTGGACTGTTTTACCCAGAAAGTGACCCCCCCCACCCAATATGGGAAGTGCCCGTGGTCACCATGGCCTTGGGCAGAGGAAGAATGAAAAGATGGCCTTGTAGAACCTGATCTGATTGAATCCACCACCAAAGGTATCTGTTGCATGTGTGAGTGATTCTTATTTGGGTGATGTATGTTGGTAAAGGATAGACCACTGTGTTGCTAACATCCACTGAAGAATTCTCAGGTAACATCTTGCTACAGAAACTAGGACTACAGCCACTGACAGTGATCTCAAGGCTTGTAAAATCAATCAGGCTGAGATAGAATTGGTACTGTAAAATTATTTTTCTGACCTGAAATCTGATTACTTGTACTCTTGAGAGAGGAAGAGAAGCTGTCACTGAAACCGTGCTGAAATTTGCTCCTATGAAATCCAATGTTTGAGATGGTTCTGAGATTTGCTGTCATTTATGGTTATCCCCAGATGGCAGCAAGTCTGGAGTACCTGATCTTATGCTCTTATTAGTAGATGCCTGGTTGTGGTGGTAATCAGCCAGTCATCTAGCTATGGAAACACTTGGAATCCATGCAGTCTGAAGTGAGTTGCTATTACTGCCATGCATTGAGTGAATACCCTGGGGGCTGTGGTGAGGCCAAAGGGCAGTGCTCTGAACTGGTAATGACTGGCTCCCAGCTAGAAGCATGAATATCTTCTGGATTGTCTGTTCATTTTTATGCAACAGTACGCAATCCTGAAGGTCTATCAAGCACATCCAGTCATCCTTGCACAAATAGGGCAGAATGGATTAAACCGTGATCACCCGGAAGTTTGTGTATTGAACTGATTGTTCAAGTTGCTGCATTTCAGAATTGGTCTCCAGGCCCCTGTTTTCTTTGGCACAAAAAAAGAATCTCGAGTATGTTCCAGATTCTATCTGGTGTGGTGGGTCCTCTTGGATGACTCAGTTCTAGCAGCTTTTGTATTTCTAGTGTTGCTTTCCTCTGACTGGGTGGAACATCGGAAATTTGCATACAGATGGAGATATCAGAGAAAAGGGAATTGTATAACCTCTGGAAATAATCCTCTGCATCCATGTATCTTTTCTGATATCTAGCTAGCCTCTCTGGTGCTGGGACATCAGACCTCTGATTGCCTCCAGAGGTGGACAATCAGGCCTCCTTTCAGGAGTACTGGTAGGGTCTGTCAGAGAAGGAATCTCTAGACCCCTGGTTCTGTGGGGCTCCACTGCCATGTGCCAGTGTCTTCCATTTAAGTTCCCCCTCTCCCCCTGGGGAAACCATCTCCACATGGATCTTGGAAAGGACCCTGGGACTTTCTGAACCACCTCTTCCAACCACCTCATTGATTCCTTGAGAAGGTTCTTTAAGGGGTCAAAAACATATGCCCACTGCGGAGAGGGTCTTCCCATCTTTTTCACACCTGGAGTCTGTCTCCTTCAATTCTGAGCCAAACAACAAACTGCCATCCACGGGTGCATTGCCAAATAAGGATTTGAAGGGCTCCACAAAACTACAAAAGCACAACCGGGCATGCCTCTGATGGAAATGCCTGAATCCGCAGCCATTGTGGTACCTTCACCTGCATGACAGATAAACCTTATGGCGAATTAGAAAAATATTGTGGTGTACAACTATGAGGCCACAGAAGTCTCTGCAGTAGAGATCCCAGAAAGAGAATCTGACAGTTGCTTTCTCAAGTCCCTTTGTAGTCTCAAAGTGTGCCAGGTAGGTCAGTGACTTAAAGGCAAAAGTCACTGATGCATACACATACTTACCAAATCTGTCCAATGCTGTAGACTCCTTGTTAGGGAGATGGACAGAGGAACTCTGCTCAGCAAGTTCTTTCTTGGTGGCCACCACTATGACCATAGCATCTATGGGCACTCCCTTGCTCCAACATTTTCCTCCTACAGGTGGTGCCGAATTTCATCTGGTCTTTTGGGGATTGGCTCAACTGTGTCAGGCTCCTTCCATGCCTGCCTAGAGATCAAGTCATTGAGCTCATCAGTGGGCAGTTACCCAAGAGGTAGACAGGCCAACTCCAAAGGCCTCCAGGAATACAAATTCCTCTGGAGAGGGGTCATCAAAGGACCACCCACTCCACTGCTTAAGGATTTTAAGGTTGTCTCTGAAAGAGACATCTTCGGGTGGTGATCTTGGGGACCCTTCCCCTTCATCAAAAACAGTACCTTCTTTGATTAACTCCTGAGGGGAGTCTAAGTGCCTTCTCTTGCACTTCCTCTTCCTAGGGACTTTCTCGGTGGGATGCTCCAGAGAAGCTTCAGAAGAGATAGAAATACCCTGCTGGGCAACCTGGAGTCTGTGGGCTGGCTGTCTCTGTGGCATAGAATGATGGGGTTCAAGGCGCAGAGAGACACAGCATTCACAGGGAAGATCCATTCTGCTGAAACAGAGAAAATTCTCTTCATCACCTCAAAGGCAGACTGCTCCAAGGAGAAGGAAGCCAATGGAGCCAAAAAAGCAAGCTTCTGCTCTGAAAACTTCAGAGTCAACCTTAACTCCTTGGATCCAACAGGGACGCTTTGGCCCCAAGAGTCACCTGGTTCCGAAAATGTTGGAGCTGGTACACTCAGAGATAACTTCTGAGCCGAGGACACCAACATCTTCGGATCTGAACCAGACAGACCTAGATCCAGGGGCACCAAAATGATAAGTCAGATCAGAGAAGGATCTGATACTGTTGGAGTAGTAGAAACATGAGCTTCCTGACCCAAAAGGGTAGGAGCCTGAAAAATTCCGATCTCTATCTGTAATGAGAGAAATTTTCTCATCATTCTGTCCACTCAATATGATTTGAGGAAAGGGGAAGGTACTCTTCAGAGTACCGGGTCTAAAGATGGGGAATACCTTGTCCTAAGCAAAGGCCTTGGATCCAAGGAGCTGGGATCTAAGGAGGCCTTTGTCAACTCCGACACTGGCAGGGCAGGAGCAATTTTTGGATCCAACCTATGCTTCTTCTTTGGTGGTTCTGTGGTAGGATGCAACATTGGCGTACAGGACCCCAAAGGCCTTAAAGACTTGGATGAAGGCTCCTTTGTCTTGGGTTTGGGGGACTGAGCCCCAGAAATAGCTTCTGTAAAGGATAAGAGAAGTAATCCTTCAGTATTAACTTATTCTTCCTATCAGCCACTGCTTGCGGATCACAAGCTTTGCAGATAGAACACTCTTACAAAGGTAACTTGTGCCCGCATTTCTGGCACTTCTTGAAGCCAGAAGGGCATTTTTTCATATATTCTAATGATACTAAAGAGAATAAATGTAGAAGTCTTTTTTGTTACTATTATAGTTAGAAATATAGAAAAATAGAAAAGTGGAAAAATTACCAACAATGGTAATTTAAACTACACTAAGAAAAATGTAAGGGAGAAAAAGGAACAACTACTATGGTAAACCAGAACACACAAAACTTGTAAAAAGGGAGGCTTTGTAATCAGAAAAACTGTTAAAAATTAAAAAGCAAAAAAGAAGAAATAAACTTATTTCAAATATCAAATGCTCAAGAGTTTAAGGTGAGCACAGCCAAACGTGAAGGCAGCAAACGAGATCTGAGTTATGTTAGGGGTTGCTGCATTATGGGTAAGAGATGAGCTTGTGAGTTTTTTGGTGGCCATGAGTTAAAATAATAGCAGAGTCAGATCCAAACCCAGCTGTTGAGTAATGAATTAAAATTGACATCAGATTACGGTACAGAGGTAAAGTCAATGCTATCAGGGAGTATTTTTACTGTTTTACATGAAATGGATTTAAAACATACTGGGGCTTATTGATTAAATTGTGAGGGGGGATCTGATTTAGATGGGGTAGAAAGGATTGAAATGTTACTGGAGGGGGGACAGTGCAGAGTCTGCTGGATTTGATTGAGATGGTCAGGGTTTAAAAAGGAATATATTTTTTACTGATGGTGAGATTTGCAGGGGACTATTTTTGTATGATAGTTTCCAGAATAGTTTTGTAATCTCAAAATGTGACTGGCAGATGGACCCAAGTATTAGACATTTGCTTCACTTGCTTTTAGCCTGGCATTTAGTTTTAATTGTATGTAACTGCTGTAAGCTACAGTATCATTAAGAATACTTTTCTTTAATTTTTAGACTTTTATTTTACCTCTGATCAGCTTTCTTGGAGAAGAGTTTAACCAAGGACATTGCTATTTTTTTTTAATTTAAATTGTTTAAGAAGGTATAGTCTGTCTTGAATGAACGAGAGAATCTTAAGAGAATGTTAATAGCGTTGAGGTAGCAACAGGGGTAAAGAAGGGACCAAATGATGACTATTAGTTTTTTTTTTTTTTTTTTTGGATAATGCAGGAAGAGGACTTCCTTCTGGGTACATACAGCTAGTTTGGAATACTGTATTAGGAAATGTTGTTTTGAAGGACAGCTAGGAGAGAAGAGGGTCATGATTAGTCAGTGAGGAGGAGTATCTGAAGGTTTTTCAGCTTAACTGAGAACATTGTGATATGGTCACTAATGGAAAACTATAAGGACATTTGCAATTAAGCAATGTTCCTGAGGGAACCACTTCTGAAATACTCTGAATACAAAGAATGTGACTGACCGAAGTTTTAGTTACCCTGTTGCAGTAGAATTTAAGTCATCCATGATAACGAGATTGTAATATCTAGCATTACAAATTCTACACAAGTGTGTGTTTTGTGTAATGGTACGGTTGAGGGATACAGGCTACAAGCAGATAAATTCTAGTGTGTGTGTTGACAGTAAGTTGAAGGAGGGTCCAGTTAGTATTTTTGCTATTAGTGGATTTGCTATATGGCGATCAAAGCTGGAATAATGCTACAGGTCCTGTACATTACTATAAGAGCTTCACAGTGTGCCAGCAATCAAGAAATGCTTTTTCAGCCATGACTCATTAATCCCTATTACTCTGACTCATAGTGTCAAAGTTTGCCCATTTGCTTTTAATGCTAGCAATATTCTGACAGGCTACATTTGTTTATTGCCATCCTATATAGCCTGTAGAGTGTGGCTAAGTTCTGCCAGCATTGGTCTCACTGCCACAACTTAATGTTAAGTAGTAACATGATGGTGAATAAGGCTGGATTTTGGGGTTACTGATACAGAAGAAAAAAAAATATTTGTGAAGGTAAGAAAACAATTTAGAGAAAGTTTATCTGTTGAGTTGAGGATGTCTTTAAATGTAAGGGCTATCATAATGGGATATCAACAGCTAGGCAGTTAAGTTTCTTACGAAAGGGAGTATATGATCAGATCAGTTGAGTCTGAGAAAGACAGGCTGGGAAAACAAGCAACAGTAGAATCATCAGGTATAATATCACAGTGTTAATATGAATGAGTAATACAGTACAGTGAGAATGCGAATAAAAATTTTTAACAGTAAAAAATCTGTTGGCGAAAAAGCTGGAGGGGGAAATTCCTGTACCAAGTATGTACAGAAGTACTTCCAAATTTAAACAAGGATATTAAGTTGATGGACCTAAGACAGATAATAAAGGTTGAAGAGACATAGACAATTGCTATGCAATGAGAGAAGTTAAGCTAGAACGTGACAAGTGAGTTACAGACAACTGGAACTAGAATGGAGGATTTTCATTACAGGCAAAGTTATATAGTTTATTGCAAAGGAGGTTGTTATAACAGTAAAATTATGCAATAACTATAGACTGAGGAAGGGTCTAGTAGTGTGACAAAAAAAAAAAAAAAAAAAAAAAGAGTCAACACGTGTGGTGAAGTTTTGAGTGGATCAATCAGATGAGTTAGAAAGTCTTAAAGACGAGGTCTGTATGATCAGTACAGACACTGCAGTCAACAGAATATAGGAGAGGGATATTATGTAGGGATGCTGGAGATGGATAGGGTTAGCTGACTGTAGTAAAGATGATCCAAAAACACAAAGAAAAGAAAAAAAAAACTTCCACGATAGGAACCACACAGACACCAAGGATGATTAGGTCTCAGAAATTTATTCTGGTACCTTGGCCTTTCGTATTCAAGGAATAGTGCAAAGAATAAAACCACATCCATTTATACCCCAGATACAAAGCACAAATGAGTTAATTACAATCAATTACATAATCAGTTATGCAAAACACTTCAGCAGGGAAACAACACACAATAAATGTGCAAAATGCACCATATAAATACAATGTGTTTCACAAAGATATTAATAAATACTCCAAAATTTCCCCCCAAAATTATTTTACAAGGTACAACTCCTATCTAAATTCATGCCCCTGGGAAATATAGTATGAAAATTAATAATCAATAATAATCAATCTACATTCTAACCTGTTTAATCCCCTTTTGAAAGGCTGAGGTACCAGAATAAATTTCTGAGACCTAATCATCCTTGGTGTCTGTGTGGTTCCTATCGTGGAGGTTTTTTTTTTCCTTTGCCTTTTTGGAGTGTCTTCATATTTGGTGTTTTGTTTGTAGTAAAGATGATGTAAGGAGGAGTCTGACATCACAAACAGGCAATAACCAAAAAAGATTTGGAACTGGGAGAGGTAGTGAGAGGGGTAAGTGACAGGAAAGGCTTTTTAGAAAGACAATATGATGTAATTAGATGATGACCATGAAATTGTACAGATTGTAATAAAACCTGAGCTCTTATGAAGATGTTTTAATCATCATATCATTACCTTCTTTCAGCTATTCCCGTTAGGGGTCGCCACAGCAGATCACCTGTTTCCATTTCTTCCTGTCCTCTGCATCTTGCTCTGTCACACCAACCACCTGCATGTCCTCTCTCACCACATCCATAAACCTTATCTTAGGCCTTCCTCTTTCCTGTTACCTGGTAGCTTCATCCTTAGCATCTTTTTCCCCAATATACTCAGCATCCCTCCTCAGCACATGTCCAAACCAATGTAATCGTGCCTCTCTGGCTTTGTCTCCAAACCTTCCAACCTGGGCTGACCCTCTAATATACTTATTCCTAATCCTGTCCACCCTCGTCACACCCAGTGCAAATCTTAACATCTTTAATTCTGCCACATCCAGCTCAAACTCCTGCCTTTTGTCAATGCCACCGTCTCCAACCCATATAACATAGTTGGTCTCACTACCCTCTTGTAGACCTTCCCTTTCACTCTTACAGGTACTCGTCTGTCACAAATCACTCCTGACACTCTTCTCCACCCACTCCATTCTGCCTGTACTCTCTTCTTCACCACTCTTCCACACTCACCATTACTCTGAACTATTGACCCCAAGTATTTAAACTCATCCACCTTCGCCACCTCTACTCCTTACATCCTCACCATTCCTCTATCCTCCATCTCATCCACACACATATATTCTGTCTTAGTCCTGCTGACCTTCATTCCTCTTCTCTATAGAGCATATCTCCATCTCTCCAGGGTCTCCTCCACCTGTTCCCTACTCTCACTACAGATCACAATGTCATCTGCAAACATCATAGTCCATAGGGACTCCTGTCTGATCTCGTCTGTCAACCTGTCCATCACCATTGCAAATAAGAAAGGGCTAAGAGATGATCTTTGATGTAACCCCACTTCCACCTTAAACGCATCCATCACTCCCACCGCAGACCTCACCACTGTCACACTACCCTCGTACATATCCTGTACCACTCTTACATACTTTTCTGACACTCCTGACTTCCTCATACAATACCACAACTCTTCTCTAGGCACCCTGTCATATGCTTTCTCTAAGTCTACAAAAACACAATGCAACTCCTTCCGACATTCTCTGTACTTCTCCATCAACACTCTCAGAGCAAAGATCGCATCTGTAGTGCTCTTTCCTGGCATGAAACCATAATGCTGATCACTAATCATCACGTCCCTTCTTAACCTTGCTTCCACTACTCTTTCCCATAACTTCATGCTGTGACTATCAATTTAATCCCTCTGTAGTTACTACAGCTCTGCACATCATCCTTATTCTTAAAAATCGGTACCAAAACACTTTCTCCATTCCTCAGGCATACTCTCACTTTCTAAGATTTCATTAAACAATCTGGTTAAAAACTCCACTGCCATTTCACCTAAACACCTCCATGCTTCCACAGGTATGTCATCTCGGCCAACAGCCTTTCCATTCTTCATTTTCTTCATAGCTATCCTTACTTCCTCCTTGCTAATCCACTGCACTTCATGATTCACTATCCTCACATCATCCAACCTTCTCTCCCTCTCATTCTCTTCATTCATCAACCCCACAAAGTACTCTTTCCATTTCCTCAACACACTCTCCTCGCTTGTGAGTATGTTTCCCTCATTATTCTTTATCAGATGTTTTAATAATGTTTACAAATAACCAAGTTACTAGAGGGGTATCATAAGGGTTTGTGGGTGCGTACTGCTTAAAGAAAAAAGTGATATTAGATGATAAAGATCAGGAGAAGTTCATTGTAGGAAGTCTAATTAGGTTAGGTGGTAAACCAAACAGAAAGGAGAAAAAGGGACCAAGGGATTTGCAAGTAATGGTTATGTGGGAGTCAGACAGTGAGGTGAGAAGGGGAAGCATAGCTTAGGTGATGAGACAGGTGTCTATTGGCAGTAAATCAAGAGATAAGGTAAGGGCCTAGAGAAATATTAAGCCACTGAAATGGAGGTGGCAGGAAATGGAGGCAGGAGAGGCACAAAATTAGCCACCAATAGGGAGCTTCACAAGTATATCAGGCTGTGTATGTGCCTTGGGATGGGCAGTATACCCAATCAGCTATGGAAATCAGTGAGTATGCAAGTTACAGTCATGAGTTAAAAGTAGCCTATGTTGCACAACAAATGCTAAATGAGTGATAGAAAAACTGAATAAAAAATAAACAGTATATGATGAGAAGCGCTCAAGGCTAAGGTTAGCAGTGATGTTAATGAACTCTGTATGCTTTTGGCAAAATATACATTATATCCTCTCTATCTCTGGCTTAACACTTGAAATGGGCTAGTCCTTCATGGCGTTCAGCTTCTCCTTTTCAGGACGGGCCATTCATTAACCTACCACATAACCCCCCCCCCCAGTACATTTCTTACTGTGAAATGTCTGACGCCTAGAGTCTTCTCTTATTTGAGGTTTTTGCCTTACATTGAAAAATGTGAGCTTAGAACCTTGAGCAGGTACTCTTTCAGTCTTTTAATGACCTTTGTGACATCTGTCTTATGACATTTCTCCTTCAAAACATCCATCTGTTGCTTAAAAACTTCCAACTTTGGGGATTCCTTTTTTAGCTTGATGGAAAGATTTTCCATATTTCTAAATTCCACTCTTCAGAATACAACCTTTCAGTGAGCGTTCCCATGTCTTTGTATTAGTCACTACAACTTCCTGCTCCATGACATTCTCAAGGCTACAATGTCACTTCTGCTTTGGTATGTAGGTTCCTCCCTTTTACAGTTATTTTGCATGCGCATTCTGACATCTCTCAACGTATGTAGGGTATTCCTCTGTTTGCATTCCTAGGGCAAATATTTGTACCTTTCGGGCTTTCTAACAGTATGCTTTGATCTTTGTTGAAATCATATACTCTAATGAATGTATCAAGTGATTGTCTACTCTCCTTTTCTGTGTTACACAGATGCACATCTGTACAGCTGTTCAGCAGGCGAGTTCCCCTCCCTAAACTGACAGCGTGATGTATTAAAAAATGTTTCTTCCCACTGCTTTCACATCTGTTTAAAGTGATGAAAACATTTCCCTATTACAATGTTGTATTAGACTGGGAACAACAAAATCTGTATGCACTACCTTTCAAAACAGAGACTGCACTTCTGAGACACAGAACACTGTTTATCATCATGAATGAATACCACTGCTGCTGTTTTGTGGGTAATAGTCTTCTTAAACACATACTTTTCTGTGATACTATATTGCAAGAGTCGAACATTCCTAGCAGTTCTCTGACATTTCAGGCACTGCACTTAAAATTCAGTATTAGCCACTGTTGAAGAGAATTTGTCACATTCTGAAGACATAACATCACTGGTAGCATGCTTTTCAGAGATTATAGTTTCCACAAGTATAACATTACTTCTATCACCAGTATAAAATCTAAATATGTGATACCTCTTTCCACACTGAAATGGAATATGTCCACACCTGTTACTTTTTGTTTGTTACCAACACTGATTTGGGATCTATTATAGGCCTAGGCAGCTCTCACAGCATACCATATTTTTCTACTCACATGACAACATTGTGAAATTGTCTGACACACCATTTTTGTAACAGCAGTAGGTAAAGATCTATTGCATGGGTCAACTGCTATTTCTTTCTTTTTTTTTTATTATGCTGACAAGATGTACACATAAACTAATAAAATGCTTCAAGTTACATAATTGTTAAATAATTGTTATATTATCGTTCTATTATGAGAAAATGTCCATCTATGAATTTATTGAGCTTGTCAGATATTACATATGCAACCCTTTTCACTTCATCAAAGTCGTGGCAATCAATCTACTCCACGTCCATGAAGGCTCTCAATGGTTCTCCATTTAACTGCACTGACACGCCCCTGGCCTGCTCAATCTTGATCACATCCCTCATGGAGGGCATACAACTCCAAGGTGGTTACGTTATGCATCAAGGCCTTTCTTCTTGGCCAACTGTTCTAACAGTGATACTATTCTTAGGGTAGCCACATACTTGGCAATGACAACCACTCCTTTTGCAGCAGTTAATACGATCTACTGCAATGATCCACTGTGGTTATCTTGGCAGAGAGATCAATATGCCAGTGCAAAAAAAAAAATCACAAGACACTACAAGCTTAAATCTCTCTCTTCTTTGGACAAACTATACTCACACTGCTGAAACTGGCGATTATAGCTCTCAGCAATATGTGAATCAATGTGGATAATCAATGGAGTTGTGGCCTCCAGTTTTTTAATAAAAACAGTACAGTTTATTATATTCATTAGCAGATAAGGAACTTCCCCCCACAGAACCAATCAATCTTGGGGTTTTAACTCAAAATACAAAAATACCCAGCCAATATACTCATTCTTAGATTGCTGTAACTCTCAGGATTCCTGGCAATAATATTTTCTAGCTTATTCTCCCAGGATAACCTTCAATTTAGCCTTCTACAGCCACTTATTTGGACATTAAACTCCCTTAATACAGGGTAATCTCTCTTTCCTGGACTTGTCTCAGCCCTCTTTTTATTTCATCTCTAAATGCTCTTTCAACAGACCTCTTGCTATTATGCTTACTGATACAGGAAGGTTCCTTTCTACTCTCAGAATAACAGCACTGAATGAGTCACTAAATTTAAAGATAACAGCATTTTATTGACACATTTTTAGGTCATGAACATTACTTATACTGCTATGTACACATCTGGGTCACACAAAGGTTCATAGGTATATGCTGGACACGCAGTCCAGGAGACCACTGAGAAGCCTTGCCCACTTTCACAGTTGTCCTAAAGCACTGCCTGGTTAAGTGAGTTGGTCAAGGTCACAAAATAGGCAGATAGTGGTAAAGGGGCTGTACCACAGGAAGCAACTCTAACAGACCATACGCCTGAGTCCTCCATGGTACTACCAGACATTATTTAAACCACTATTCTCATATTGTTTTGGTCACTTGGTACTATTCTAACTGATGAAAACCTATCTCTCTAAATAATATATACCCATATAGATAGGTATTCATAAATGGGTGACATTTTAAATGATCAACCAAAACAAATTAATGATACCCAGTACATCAAGAAAGGAAACAAACTGAGTTTGAGGATGCAAAGTCTGATTTAATGTGGGCTACAGGTTGTGGTATATGGGTCTCAAATGAGCGTCAAATAAAAAAAAACAATGTTATACACTTTGGTGCACAGAATCTTGTGTAAACTATGCCAAGTAGAGTATCACAATAGTAACAGCAGAGAAATGAACTGGAGAACCAAGCACTGTAAGGCAGCAGATATAACTGCTATTCCACTGTCTCCCTCGGAAGTATGATATGAAGGTGAAATCCAGACAAAGCAGTGAGCTGTAGATAGCAGATTTGCTGAGCAGAGCATAGTTTTCACAGTTCTTAGAAGAATGTGAAATTGTTTCGGTAATTCTACAGTTACCATTGACAGATGAAGTAAAAAAAATTCACAGGTGTGTTGACAATATCAAATGCAGCCAGTAAATGACATTACACTTAAAAAGGCTTGTCTAAGTGACTTTTCCTTCATACAAATATGATATATCAAGTACTGGTCTTAATTTAAAGTTGGCAAAATGGCACTTTCTAAACAGATAAAGCAAATGCTTACATTGAATCACATCTGGGAATACTAAAGTGCAAAGAAAAAGTAAAAGACACAATGTGCAGGCCAGGAAAGTAGTACAGAGGTGTGTCACTTGCAATGCCTAGCATGTCAGCCATTTAAGAGAGTGTCTGAGTGACATTCATAGCCATTCTGGAATGAAGAATTCAGTGAGCACCGATTTGTTCCTGCTTAAGAAAGTTGTATATGTCAGATGCACAGACTACTAATTCACATTCCAAGTAGTAATCAAACTGACAGACATGAATAATAATAATCACAACATTAAAGTCTACATTCTTGGGACGGGGAAAAACACATGGCGTATCTTACACCAAATATGTCAATACATAAAAGAAATTCAGAAGATTTGTTCATACTGCAAATTTAAAAATACAAAATGTAGTCCCCACTATCCTCAACACAATTAACAAGTAAAAAGAGAACTATCCGCATAAAGCGGAACCTTGTGAGAAATAGCAATGACAAAAACAAAGAAGATCACCATCTTGCTGGTTTGGAATACAGTAATGCACCAGTGTAGTATCTCAAATCTGCCACCAGTTCAAATGTTAATGGTCAGAAGACTGAAAAGCAGAATACACACAAACTATACTCCTGATGCCTGAAAGTTAACACAAAGTACAATAAAGGCTGGAGAGAAAGAAGATGCACAAATACTATGGCAGAAACTGTAAAGACTACCAGATCTGCAATGTGAAGACCACAGTATGAAATAAAAAATGTGAAAGTCTATGGCCTGGAGTAGAAACTGTTGCAAACCCAGCCTAAGCCATGGCTGATGATGTTTGTAGGAAGGAAAGCTGTACAGGAAAAACAGTAGTCATTTGAATTAATCAGATATTTTGAAATGACAACTACAGAAGATAACCTGAACTGTCTTCATCGAGTACTGTTACAAGAAACAGAACGTGAGAACTGTGATACTTCACAACTCCAGAAACAGACAATTGAATATCAGTGTCTCCAACTGAAGCTGCTGTACAGCAAGAACCGTTCCAAAAATGTAGATTAGATGTCCACAGTAACTAGTTCTGTACAAATATTCAGCTATAAAAGAACAGACAAGAAATCAGGATATACATGGACAGTTCTAGAGTAATAAAAAATTCTAGAGACTGAAATCCAATTTAAGAATGTCTTTTGAATGCATAACAAACAAATAGCACACAATATGCTTAAGTATACTAGTATAGTTCATTTACAGGGTGGGAGTTTGGCATAATGGTAAAGGTGTTTACCTTACGAACAGAAGATACGGCACAGTGATCACTGTAATGTATTGCAAGGTGCTAAATAGATATTTAGATGTATATTTTAGTTTAAAAAGGGGGGTATTACAATGAGTTATTTAACTTCAATGATATTGAGACAGCTACAACAACTTGTAGAGCATACGGTATACACTTCCACAAGTTTTAAGTCTGAATATACATATCAGTGAGGCTGCACCAGACATTCTTTGTCTGTGCTACTTACTTGCCATCAAGACACCACACCCTGTACCCCCCTTACTATTACTACAACTGACAATTATGTCACAAAATCTCAGTGTAAGATATAAAATGTGGACAATCAAGCCTGTTTTCTGAACCAGGTCTGGTTACATACCTTTCACTTAAGCAGTTATCAATTTTACAACTAAATGTTAACTACTTCACCTGCAGCTGGAGCCACTTCTGCCTCATGAACCTTGACACTGTTTATCAAACCTCATCCTTACCCGTAATAAGGCAGTAAAGCATATCTACATCTGAAAGCCAGGTCATAACTGGGTATACCTTTTCACTTTTACCCATAACTCAGGAAACAAACAATGGACAGATTTAGAGAATACATGCTGCATTCCTAAACAATGTATGAAAACAATATGTATAACTATGATCAAAATCTGAAATGCAAGTTTTAACTGAGATTTCATGCAATCTTCTGTCAGCCTGGATGCAAACTTGCCGAATAACTTTCACCGGTGTCATATTTCTCACATGAGAAACAGTGGGAGCCTATGAAGAAATTGTTGCAGCCTAGTGTGCATTCAGGGGGCTTGAAAAGGCAAGCACATGACCTACACTCATGTCCTTGAGAACCAGGTGTGTCAGGTTAAGGAGAACCTACACTGTCAGAAATGCAGAATAAATATCATTGTATTTTCACCTACGGATTTAAATTTACAAAAAAACATTTTACTTGGAGAATGCTAGGAGGTATGTAGAACACTCAATAAAAATAACTACTTATAAAATAATGTTGAGGCAATATGAACAAGGCCACAGAGCATCAGACAGGCAGCTGTAGACAGGGAAGTAGTACCCATACCTGGATCCATGGCATAGAGGGAATGACCTAGTTGTCAGATAGACATCAAAGCTCTATCTGCAGCTTGGGCTCAGTAAGAGTTTGGTGGGACAGTAGCGACTGTCAGCTTGCCTATTTGAAGGGGGAGAGTGGGTTTACTACATGTGATTTAACACTGCCCCCAGTGATAGCGCCAGTGCTTGTCATCACACAACAGAGTGATGTAAAAATTAAAGTTATGTGCTCCGAATAACTATGTATCTGTGTTGTCCATTTTCATCCTCCCTCAATGTATGGGTTATGAATCAGACCTCGGAACCTACTCATCCACACTTATAAGACTTATGGATCCAGCTCTCGAGCTCCTCCCACGACTCATATTGTCCCAACTAGCCTACAATACATCAGATCAAGTTTGCTGCCTTAAACATAATAAAATGAATTAGGATGAAAGAGGGAAACATTAAGCCAGGGCTCAAACCTTGAACTACAAAGGTTCAATCAGGTCCATAAGATCACATCAGAAGCTAAAAGGAAGGGGGGGGGGAAGAGGGGGGGGAGTTAAAAAAGAATGAAAATGGACAACACAGATGCATAGTTATGGTGAGTTGTTGTTGTTTGTCTTTCGGCTTTTTCCGGTTAGGAGTCGCCACAGTGAAACTCCGGTCCACTAATGATTGGCAGTTGGTTTTTATGGTGCCGAATTGCCAGCCCGACACCCAACCTTCAACGAAGGCACGCCCATTCGACACATGTCTTTCAAACGCCCACTCGACCGCTGGGAGGACATGCAGACTCCGCACAGAAGGCACTCACAACCCAAGCCGATAATCGAATGGGAGAACCTCTTGCTGTGAGGCAACAACGCTACCGCTGCACCACCACGGCTGTACATAACTTTAATATCTAATGTTGTCTTTTTCACTCTTCAAAGTATGGAACAGGGTCCCCAGCTACATGAATCTTGGGTGGCCCTCATAGAAGGATATTCTGGAAAACTGCCAAACCAAAAACAGCTCTGCTTCTAGAAGTCAAATCTAGTTTATAATGAGCAATAAAGGTGTAAGCATTAAACCATGTAGCTGCTGCGCAAATGTCATCAATGGAAATTCTGGACCAGAAGGCAGAAGAAGAGGCCATGATATAAGTAGCATGAGCTTAAGGTGACTGGTCGAGAGAGAGAGAGAGAGAGAGAGACCTTGCTGAGTATAGACAAAGAAAATGCAATCAGTAATCCATTTTTCTAGGGTAACTTTAGAGACTAGCAAACCCAGTCTGTTCAGAGAGAAAGAAACAAGCAGCTGTTCAGTTTTCCTGAAATCCTTAGTCCTGTGTAAATAAAAAGGTAGTTATCTATGCACATTTAAAATATGTAACATGTACTCTCCTTTATTTGAAAAATTGGGGAAGAAAAACAGGCAAATGTACTGTTTGACTGATATTAGATTCAGATGCCACTTTTGGTAAAAAAGATGGATTAGTATGTAAAGTATCTTTGTCTTTGTGAAAAACAATGTCAAAGGATTTAGATGATAGAGCCTGGAGTTCAGAAATTATCCTTGCAAAAGTAATTGCTAACAGAAAAAAAAATGTTTTCCAAGACAAAAATTTTAAATCCATTCAGGCTGAAGGTTCAAAGGAATATTGAGTCAGTCCCTGAAGCACTAATGTCAAGTCCCATGAAGGAGATGGATCTCTGACTGGGGGCCCAAGTAAGAAGATGCCTTTTAGGAAGGCCATGAACAATCTGGAAGAAGCTAAGGAGGAAGCATTATCTCCTGAATGAAAATTTGATATGGCTGCCAACTGCACACTGATTGTTGAGAAACTAGTACCTATTTGGAAAACAGAGGCTAAAAATTCTAGAAATGTAGAAACTGGGGAAAAGAAGGGAACAATTTATCCCTGAAGAGCCCAAATTGAAAAATTGTTTCCACTTACTCTTGTAGATTTTCTTTGTAGCAGCCTTCTGGGAAGGTAAAAGTATATGTCTAACCGGAGAGGAAAGCCTGGTCTCTCTAGCTATTAAAGGAACTAGAGAAACCATGTGATTAGTTCGAGGCCTGGAACACTAAGATGCATCATCCCCAAGGGGTGTGAGACAAGATCTGGACTGGGGTTCAGTCTCCATGGGGGATAAAGATGAGACCAAAGAAAGTCTTAGAATAAGATATCCTAAATAAAAACTACTCACAAATGATCATGTGATTGAAAAAGGTACTTTCAGAGAGGATCTGCATCCGTGCGAGATGGCTGCAAATGAGATACGAGGTATTGTAGGCTAGCTGGTGCATTGTGGGTAGAGGGAGAAGCTCGGGAGTTGGATTTGTAAGTCTGAGATATGTGGCTGAGTCGGATCAGAGATTGGATCTGTAATGCTTCCAATGAGGGAGAATGAAAAGGACATCAGATCTTATTGTATAGGGGTGATGGCTCTAACTGGTACAGCATGCAGTAATGTTCAAAATGTCATTAGCTCTGTTCATTTGGGATTAACAAAAAAAATCAAATAGATGGCTGTATGGATGGAGCCGTATCGACATTCCAATCTCCTCTCTATACTTCTCCCTCAGGTGCTTACAAATCTTCACTGGACTTCCATGTTCCTCCCTCTGTGGGATGGTCTCAAAGGGCCAAGTCACATAAGTGTTGAGGAGCAGTTAGAGTGAAAGATCAATGGAGGATCTCCAGGACACAAGCTGATGGCTAAACAAACAAAAATGAAATACAATAATACATACATCTGCATAAGTCGTACAATACTTATATTAAACACAATCAAGCTCTACTTGCTAAAATTGATTCATTCAATGGCTCTGGTAGCTCCCAAGTCTTCTGAATATGTCATGGTATAAGATGCATGCATGTAGGGTGTTAACTAGCAAACCATTACACCATTTATAAATGATGCATCAAGCTAGATGCATTTAGAAAACTTTTAAGATGCAAAAAGTTCTGCAAGGATCAGATATGTTGGAAATTATCAATAAACTAGTGTAATAATAAATGGGTTGATTTTTTTGTGATTTTTATTTTTTCAATGCACTAGTTCTTTGTCTTGGAGCACTGAAGAAGCGTTCATAATCAGAGCTCGGTTATTCAGTACACCGACATGATTCAAAAACAATTCTTGCATGGGGTAGCATCAACTACATCACTCCCAGTCCCATGCCAGCTTGTCTAGAAGTCCTCTCGACATACATGCAAATGAAGACCTCCATAGCAGTACTCCCGATTCCAAAACAGCACTGGGGGACTTAGGATTTTCCCTCACTAGCACTAAATGCCAATGAATGTTCTAATTAAAGGTGGAGCCCCCATTAAGTTAACAGATGACTCTGGTGGAGGAACACCATCACCTGCAAGTGGGAACAGTCACTGCAAGCATCATTTGTTCTTCTGCCCAAGACAGAGCTGTGCTGCAGACTGAAGGTGGCTGGTTCGTGTTCTGGAACTGTATACATGTATCAGTGTTCACTAATAGCCAACTCCTTTGTACACAAAGGACAGCTCCACATCGGATTTACAGCTTACAAAATGCATATACATAGCACAGCCCCAATGCTTGCTACCACTGCAATTTGGCATGTAACAATGCAAGTAGGACAGGTTTCCCTGTCATATATGCAGGTGGTGTGATACTGGCCAGCTTCAGGGCCTGTCAGCACTAGCTACCTCCACTTCAGGACTTTAGCATGTTCAAGGCCTGTTGGAATTGTGTGGTGCACTCGTGAATAGCTAATGGTATTCATCGGCATTCTGAAACCTCATTACCTATACATACAGTGTAGCAGCCCTTGTAGTAATATCAATATAGTGTCTGAAGTTTCATGAGCAAATTCTGTCCACCTTGTGATGCAATACTGGGAAGCAGACTTGAAAACAGAGTAGACGTAGCACTGCATAATGGCAAAGGTCCATGCTATGCTACTCTACATGTTTTGAAATTAATTTGTGGGTGTACATCTGTTTTAGCAATCACCAGACATGTTCAGTCATCCTGGTCATACTCTCTATAAAAAAGATAAACAGCAGTTACAGTGCAAAAAATTACAAGTTAGAAGCCTTTTGTAGATAGGAATAATATAAAAAAACTCACCAGAGGGTATATTGTCCGATTCAGAAGACTCTGTTATTTTGGTGTCATCATCTTGCTTTTCAGCTTGTGTTTCTAAGGATGTTATCAGAGTTGGATTTGGTGCAAAGATTGCAGATGTCACAACTGCATTGTGAGCTGCAAGATAAATATTGTTGACATGAATACCAGTGTTGAAAGTACAAATACTTAATGGAAAAATGCCATTGTTAAAATACTGCAAAAGAGAAGCCTGGCAGTAACAAATGAACATGACATGCCAAGACACAATGGGTTGAATGTGGTGTGTATAAGCCTACTGTCAACCCGAAAAGTGAATGAGTTCCTGAAGGTAAGGTTAGTTTTACCTACAGAAGACAACAGACATCCCCACATGAATACTCTTCTACATTCCTGACAGTTTGTCCATTGTGTCTGTATATGCCAGACAATGAGATACCAGTACACAACCAATACAAACAAAACTCAGTTTCTCATGCACCCTTTAATGAAGAGAAATTAACAAACAAAAAGTAAGTAACCATTTGTAAATATCAAATAATTTTGTCCACTATGTATGGCATGAGGCAACTGTATGCAAATACAAAGCTGGTGTTTCTTCCAACATCTTTTTCAAACTCAATGAAAACAATCTTATTAACATTCCACATTTCTCCATCTGACCCTCATTATTTATAAGGCAGCATTTCAAATTTCTTGCTAAAGTTTAAGTATGCCTCTTTCCGTTCTATTATACTAGTTACCTAACCAGAGAACTCTAGCAGACTTGAGTGGGATGTCCTTTCTATTGTGAATAAATGTTGCCTTCAGACGTGTAGCCCATGTAAGTTCCAGATGTTCCAAAAATTTCCCTCCAATACAGATTTCATGACATTCCCAACAACTGATGTCAAACTGACAGCTCAACAGTCTTATCCAGTATTTACTCTCAACTTCTGCGAAGGTTAATCACATTTGCTCTCTAATTCTTTACAATCTTTAGCCTCTGTGTAGAACTTGTTAAAGATCAGGTAATGTTTCTTTGAACTCAAATCTGTTTCTTTGAACTCAGCACTTATTCAGAACTCATTGTAAGCACTACATAAGCTGCAAATTACTACAGCACTCAACTTTCCTCACTTGTCTAGTGGTAAGCAGTTTTTAGTACTTAATAAATAAGCACTTATCCAGGCATGTTTAAAGGTCAGCTCCCAGTGATTTCTCCTGTCTACCTGATGAATCTGGGCATCTTGGGGCAATGCAGCAATTGCCTCATGTACACTGACAACCCTCTCCTCCTACCAACCAACACTCCAACCTGTGAGAGATGCACTTATATAGCCAAACTGGAAGCAAAGCTCTCTTCACCCAAGACTGGACTAGACAGTCAAGAGGAGAAGGTAAACACTTGCACCACACCACACTCATCACATAGTCCCTCAAAACCTACACCACCAAAACATACACATAGAAACACAAAACACACACCTACATTCGCGGAGGCTCTCAATAAAAACCTGCCCAAGCATCAGGGACATCCAAAGCATAAATGCAAGCAAACTCCACCCCCCAACACAACCCAAATGACACACAACCCACAAACTCAGCCACTCAACCACAGCCCATAAGGCATAACAACGTACCCAACACTCTAGTCATAGGTGACTCTATAGTCAGGCACACTGATGTTCCACTCACTAGACTAAACAAGAAGAAAGTTACTGTCAGCTGCCTGTCAGGTGCCAGGATCTGCCACATAATGCATGCACTCAGGTCACTCCACAATAAGTACAAATATGACACTGTCATTGTCCATGTTGGTGTGAATGACCTGAGACATACCTCCCTGGACTACATGAAGAGAGACATGGAGGAGCTCTCCGATCTTGTATCCCAGGAAGGTATGACCCTAACCCTGAGTAGCATCCTGCCATCACCCAGAATGATACCACAGTACAAGGACAAAATGATCGACTTCAACAATTGGTTAAGCTTCTGGTGTCATTCTAAGGGGATCCAGTATTTGTCTGCCTGGGATGACATGATCGACAGTCCACGATGCTTTGCCAGAGATGGCCTGCACCTGTCGCCCTTAGGATTCCGGATACTGGCTAAGGCTCTTGCCACCCCTATAGTGCCTTTTTTAGGCAAGGTGCAAATGACAAATTCACCACAGTAACAGGTACAAGCAAGCAAAATCTGAGGGTAATGCTACTCAATGCTAGAAGTCTAAACCTCCAAATGCACTCACTCGAGGCACTCCTTAAAATGGAGAACACTGACATCTGTGCAGTGACAGAGAACTGGTTCAAAGCTCCAGAGAGCACCCCTGCATTACCAGGCTTCAATTCATACCACATCTTTCGGCCACCTAACCCAGAAAGAAGCACTAAAGGCGGAGACGTGTCCATATTCATTAAGGATATCCACACCTCCAGGCTAGATGCACAGCATAACGCATCCGAGATTATCCAAGTGCAACTAACTCTGGGCAAGACCGCAATCCAAATTGTAGCTTGCTACAGACCCCCCCACCATGTCCCAAGATTCACACTCCTCATTTCTTGATACACTGGAAAGTATTAGGGTACAACCCTACACCCTAATAATGGGCGATTTCAACTACCCCACCATTAACTGGGAAAACTACTTAAGTACCAACTCTTTTGCTCAACGTTTTCTAGAATTCATAAATTCCAATGCCTTGGATCAACTTATTCACACCCCCACCAGGGGCAGCAATATCCTAGACCTGGTCATTACCAACATGGGAAACTGGTGTTCCACACCAGAGGTCAATTCCTCGTTGGTCAGATCCGACCACAAGATAATCAGCCTAGACATCCACATCCCACCCCCAGCCCCAATTAGGGAAACCATCGTAAAAAAACTTCTCAAAAGCCAACTTCACACTTCTTAAGACAGAAGTGGCAAACTTCATGTCACCCATGCAGACGGACAATAGAGGTATGACTGCCGAATCCTACACAAATGCACTTTATAAGCACTTACACGAGTGCATGGATCATGCTATCTTTAATAGAACCAAGATGTTATCCTCCAAAAAAAGGAAGCCAACCTGGTGGTCCTCTGCCATAAACAAACTCTACAACAGAAGAAAGAAACTGTTGCAAAAAAGAGTAAAATCCCACGACTGGAGGAACTCCCTGGTCAACCTCAGTAAGAAGCTGAGATCCCTCATAAAATCCTCCAAAGCTAGTTACGAAAACAAAATTGCCACTGACTCTAAAGGCAACCACAAAGCATTCTATAGCTATGTCAAGAATCTAAATGGGAACACTCAGATCTGCTCTGAGTTGCAGCATAATGGCACTAAATATACAGAACCAACTGATATTGCCAACATCCTAGCAGATAGGTTCAGTGCTAACTTTACCCCCCTCTCACCCCCTAGAGGGCCCATCTCTATACCGGAAGAATGCAAAGTTCCTATAATCACGGCTGCACAGGTAAAAAAAACACTCTCCAAAGCCAAGAACACAGCATCCATGGGACCTGACAATATCCCAGACTGCATTCTACACAAACTACAGAATGAACTGGCACCCTACCTAAGTACCATGTTCAATCATAGCCTCACCTCAGGCTTTGTACCCACTGAATGGCGCACCGTGACAGTTATCCCACTCCACAAAGGGGGAGCCACGACGGACCATGGGAACTACCGCCCCATTAGCCTGACGAGCCTTTTCTGCAAGGCCATGGAACGTATCATCATGGAACTCATAAACAAAGACATTGGTAATGTCCAAACTCTGGACCCTACTCAGTTTGGATTTGTAAAAGGCAGATCATGTCTCCTAAACCTGAATGACTTCTTTGAAGCAGTCACCATAGCCATAGATGAGGGTAAAATGGTTCACACAGCTTATCTAGATCTTGCCAAGGCTTTCAACACCATCCCCCATTCTGTAATTATAGATAAGCTCACTAAACTAGGTATAAATCCCTATGTCACAAGATGGGTTGCCAACTGGCTCATGGACAGAACCCACACTGTGAAAGTAGCGGATTCCAAATCCGACATCAGACCAGTGACAAGTGGAGTACCACAGAGTTCAGTCCTGGGTCCTCTCCTGTTTGGTATCTACTTCTCTGAAGTGCAGGCCAACACAGAAGGTCTTTGGCTAACTAAGTTTGCAGATGACTGCAAACTAGGAGCCATAATCGAAACTCCTAACGATGTGGACAAACTACAAAAGGGCCTCAATGAGACAGATACTTGGTGTCAAAGCCATGGCCTGAAGCTCAATGCCAAAAAGTGTATTGTCATCCCCTTTGGTAAAAACTCTGCACCCATGAACTACCACATAGCTGGTAGTTTACTTAATGCAGAAAATGTGATATGAGACCTTTGGACACAGGTGGACAGTAGTCTCTCCTTTGATAATCACATCGCCACAGTGGTCAGGAAATCCTTCTACATGGCTCATCTCATCACAAAAGGATTCTCATCCAGAAAAAAAGAGGTCACTGTTCCCCTCTACTCATCACTCATTAGACCCATTATAGAGTACAACACCCCTTTTGGTATGTACCTCACAAGACATCTACAACAACTGGAAAGACCACAGAAATACCTCACAAAGAGGATTACTGGCCTCAAACAGATGCCCTATGCAGACCGTCTCAAAAAACTACAGCTTTACTCCATCGCATATCGCCTACTCAGGGGCGATCTCTGCCTAACATACAAAGCTATGCCAAACCCAGAGTTGTTGGACATGCTCCACTTAAAGAAATCCCAGTCCCTCGGAGCTACACTCTCTAGGGACCTTAACCTTGTCACCACAATAAACAGAACATGCTGGAGGGATAGATTCCTGTCCCAGAGACTTCCCATACTCTGGAACAGACTACCTATGTCAAACAGAGCTGCTCATTAGCACTCTTCAAGAAAAATCTTGATGATTGGATAGGAAATGGGAAATTCACCCCGGGAATCACTTCTGTGGCTCTGCTCGACAGGGTCACAGGAAAATAATTTTCTTGGGTGGCGAAAGCCAGGGTACATTTTTTGGCTAGGTTTGTATGGGCCCTAGGGCCGATAGCCTAGTACCTACCTATGAACCTACCTATGAACCTATGATACCTTCAATTTTTCAAGACACACTTAGCTCAACCTGCAATAAAACAGGCTAGCATGTGTACAAATTTTCAAGAATTCAAGTGAGACACTATGAGGTCCCATGACTCTCTGAACCTTTAGTTTTTCTCAAATTTATTTACAGCCTTTCCAGTGTGAAAGGACTGGGATAAAATCTCTAATCCAGACTGTATGATACAGGCTCCATTATACTCCCCTCAAAAATATAAAGTATTGGGGGGCGTGGCCAAGATGAGCACAGAGTAGCAGCTTTTCTGATCAGCTCTGCCTTTACAGAACTTTTCTGAGAGGAAATATTGATATAAACTTCCCTAATAATAGTTTTTTTTATTTTAATTAAATCTTTAAAATACATATTAGGGTAGTATATAAAAAATTTCAAGTCGATTTTAAGTTTTCCTGTCAAAGTTACACTTGGAAGTACTACAGTAAAAGAACAGGATGAGCTTCACTAAATCTTCTCATCAACAGACAACTATAAAAAAAGAACTATAGTCATTACTAACTACTACTGAGGAACTAAGTGTCAGGATAGACAAAATGGATATAAAAATTGACAATTTCAAAGAAAAGTGTTCTCACCAAATGGACATTCTACATGAAGATTTATTGCAACAGAGGAAGCAGATTTCAGGAATGGAAACTGCATTAAGTGATATGGATAACAGAATTCAGGAGAGTGAACATAATGTTGAGTTCCTGTTAAAGCAAAATTCTCTTCTTCAGACAAAGGTTAATTACCTTGAGAACAGGTCCCGTAGGAATAATGTGAGAATTTTTGGCTTACCGGATAACATAGAGGGAAATAATATGGAAAAAGTTTTATCTTCCTGGTTGCCTGAAGTACTTGAACTGCCGGAGGCTCTTTCATATGGTACTGAAAGAGCCCATAGATCAATGGTGACATCTAAAAACACCAAGAGTAATTATACTAAATCTGTTATTGCAAAGTTCTTATCAGCCCATGATAAGGAAATGGTACTAAAGAATGCGTGAGCAAAATCCCCAATCAAACTGAAGGACAATATTATACGCTTTGATAATGACTATTCTTCTTCAGTATTATCAAAAAGGAACATTTTCTTGCCTTTAGTCAGAGAACTAAAAAAGAATAAAATAAAAACCCATTTGCTTTTTCCTGCAAGACTGAAAATATTTTATCAAGATGGTTTTAAAATTTTTGATGACCTAGACAATGCAATAACTTATATAAAATCTAATAACATACTGGAAAAAGTAGATGAAATGGAGTGGGCCAGTCCTAGTCTTAAAAAAAATGCTGAGAACAACACTTGAAAAACATTTGACCCTAAAAAACAAAAAACAAAAGATGAATCATAACAAGTGCATATTTGCACTTGATTCACTCAGTTGGGGAAATGAAACCAGACATCCACGTGAGCTTTTGGTATTATATTTAATATAATGCAAATTGGTTAACTAAATAGTTGTCTGTTTTGTTTTGTAGAATAGTCATTTGTTGGGATTTTTTTTTTCATTTGTACTATTTGTTTAAGATTAATTATCTTAATGTTTATTGGTTTGATTCCCATGGATGCAGTGATTCTCCTGTCTTGGATATCTATGCTTCTGGATGTCTTGTAGTGGTGCTTATCATTAGGGGGCGTATTTGTTTATCTTGATTTTGGTTCTTATAGTGGTTGGAAAACTTTTATTTAGTTATAATTGCTGTATTTGTATTTTAGTTAATTTATGGTTAATTGTTTGATAAAGGAATCTTGTATGATGGCATGATGTATAGTTGCAGAATTGCTGTGCTAGTGATGGTACTTCTGACCCGGGATGTGAGTGGCAGTGTGGCTGGAGTAATGGTAAGGTTTTGTTGTCGTTTCAGAGTTGTTGGTGTGTTTATTTGGAGGCTCTGGTTTGGTGCTCTAGCACTGTAGAGACATGTGCGGTGTTGTTTGTGTTAATTGTATGTTTTGGTGCCTGTGTGCTTTGGTCGGAGATTAAACGGAGAGTCTGGTTGATAGTGTGGTGAAGCTTTGCTTGATAGCGGTCATTGCTTCGTGTTGTGCATGCAAGTTTTTTTTTTTTCTTTCTTTCTCATCTCTCTCGGTATAGAGGGAGTCTCGAGACATTGCCTTATATGTAGTTAAGTAATGTTTTACTTACTATTTCCTTGAACTTTGAAAGCTTTATCTTCATGATGAGCTCGAGACTGTGGTATCCATCACGGCTGGAAAGCTCGGAGCTTTCTTAAAATGTCATCATGAAGGTGTCGGAAGTAAATTGATCTTCTGATCCTCACTGGGAAGCTACTGAATCAAATTTGTTTCCTCATACAGCATACGGAAAGAAGATATAACTAGATTACTACTTTCAACTTATTGTAAGACATTATATGCAATAATCTCTTAAATAAATAGGGATTATCCTACGTATGTAGCCTAAATACTTTTTCTGATCATCATAGGTATTCTTGAGCCTTATGTATTTATATACGAATAGTATTCTCAAAATATTTGCTTTATGTATGACAAGGGTGCCGATATCTTGATGAGAAATACTAGCTGTGATTTGTGCATTTTTGGAAGATTTAATAACGCTACAAGCTGTTTATATACTTGTGTTACATGTACATTTTTTATAACTATTGACTTGCTGAGAAAATATTCATGAAGCATTTATCAAAATGTTAAATGTATAGATGTATATAATAGGTTATCTCAGTTATTTTATGAATGCATTTGTGTAACAGGCTTATAGGGATGTACCACATAGGCAGCAATAATACTGCAAGGACAGGTGCATTAAAAATAGTTAGATCTGTTTATCATTAGAAAATGTGAAATTTTCATCTTTTGTTTTGTTAATGAAATAGCTTAGAAAATGTGAAATTTTCATCTTTTGTTTTGTTAATGAAATAGCTTTTCAAAATTCAAAGATAGTATAAGCTATAATTGAATAATAAAAAGCTCATTATATTTAAATAAGGCTTTTATATAGTATACAGGAGCTATTTAAGCACCTTGCTTCTTTGAACTAATATGACCTTTTCACTAGTTTTCAGTATGGTGATGGACCCTTTGAGGTAACTCAAATTAATGCAATGAATGGAAGATCAGACTTTTAAGGTTTATTAGTCACTCTTCTATGAGAGACTGCACTGGGGTGTTTGGTTACAAGAAAACTAGTAGGATGTTGTTGGTTTTACTTCTTGATGAGTAATCACTATATTTGGTTTCTGGCAAAGAAATGCAGTTTTCATTTCTTTCAGAACAATCAGTATGTTAGTTGATTGTTAGTAAAATCACTTTTATTAGCATCTTATTTATTAGCTGCCAATGTTAGTGGTTATTGAAGGTCCTTAGGTGATTCATTTACAACTATGTTCCAGTTAGCTGATCCCCTATGGCAGTACTATATATCACACTTCAGCCTTTATTAGCCATATTTTGGTAATAAAAGAATGCCATAGTCTCTTTTTAAGGTTCTTATCAAATGTGATTACTTTAAAACAGAAGAGCGAACTAATAGATCATAGTAGTTATTAATAACCTACTAACTAATGTAAGAAAATTATGTACTTTATTCCTAAGATGTAGATGTCATCAATTTACTAATTAACACAACATTATATCTATATATTTGGTTCATACAAAAAATTGTTTATGTTACTGATGAGAAGCCTTATTTTTATAGTTATGACTATAGACATTTAGGCAGGTGCTGATTGGATGCTGCTTTTGATAGGAGGTCGATTCGAGTGACTGATGTCATTCGAGTTAGGAGTTTTAAACTCCAGAGGGGTTCGGGTTGGTTATTTTGTTTCATGTTTATGTTATAAATATTTTCTAATAACTTTTCAGAAGTTCATATCTTATGTAGTAGGAAACAACCTTAATTTTAAGAATATGATACTCTTACACTATGTTTGTTCTAATGATCATAACAGTATTCCTATTAGATATATTCTTGTGTATTTCTTAGATCAGTATGTTTATATTTACATTTAATTTTCAATGACTACACTAAAAGGTTTATCAGTTAACATTAATGGTTTAAATAATCCTAATAAAAGGAGGAATTTAACTAGATATCTTAAGTTACATAAATCCTAGTTAGTATTTTTACAAGAAACTCACTTAACAACAGGGGATATATTCAGACTTGAATCTAAAACATATAAGATGTTAGTAAGTTCTGAACATACTAAGAAAAAGAGAGGAGTAGCTATCCTATGGAACAGCATAATGCCTTTTCCTAAAATAATACATACATATAAGGATAATAAAGGAATATTTTGTGCAGTCACCATAGAAATAAACAGTAACATTTTCACATTGATTAAAACATATTGGATACCAGGGATAGGGATAAACACAGTGAAACAACATCTAGATCAAATTGTACTGTTCTCTAAATGGAACATTATTTTGGCAGGAGATTTCAATTGTATTCTAGATTACAAAGATTCTAGTACTAATGGGAAGAGAAGAATATCTACATCATCTAAATTATTAAAAGACTTTTCAGATACTTATTTTTTGAAATATATAAATTATTTTGCAGATACTACTTCTTTGTTTTACACCTTTTTTTCTCATAGACATAACTCATACTCGAGGATAGGTAGAGTTTTTATTTCTAATAATTTAACTGATTCTTTAACAAATCAGCAGTGATTTCATGTCCTTTATCAGATCATAATTGTATAATTTTTGAAGTGGTAATCAATCCAAATTTTAATATTCATACAAAAAGGATCACATATTATATCACAAAATTAAAAGATTTTAATGATTTCATTTCTACAGAAGTACAGAATTTTTTAGAACTTAACAATACTAATGATATATCAGAAATTTACATATGGGATGCCCTAAAAGCTTATCTATATGGTAGGATATTGAATTGGTACAACAAAAAAAAGAAAGCTTGGGATAAAGAGCTGCAAGATATACAAGGTAAATTAGACACTTTAAAACTTAATAATATGGGTGATAAAGATATATCAGATAAAATAAATAAATATGTTAACTAATAAATATCTAGAAATATTAAAACATAAAACTATGATCAATATAGAAAAATTCAAGTTTATAAATTTCTTTCTAACCCTAAATCCTTAAAAATTCTTGCTAATAAAATGAAAATGTTAAATAGATTTAATCATATTAATGAAATATTCTCCCATAAAAAAGGAAAAATGGTATCGGAAATTCATAATATATTAACTGAATTTAGAGAGTTTTTTTATAAACATCAACCAAACAACTAATGAAATTAACTCTAAAGAGGAAATAAAAACATTTATTAATAAATACACTAAAACAAGACTTTCAGAGGAACAAGGGATTTCTATTGATAAATATCTTTCAAAGAACTTCAAACTCACATTACCAAATTAAAGCAAAATAAAGCACCAGGTAATGACGGCATAATTCCTGAAATTTACAAATTACTACCTATAAATGCTCTAAAATTGCTTTATAAAGTATTTAATCTTGTTCAGGACAAAAACATAATTCCACATTCTTGGAAATACACTTTTATTTCTCCTATTTTAAAATCTAACAAAGATCCCTCTAAGTGTACCTCCTATAGACCCATCTCCCTATTAAACACTGATTACAAATTATTTATGTCCATTTATGCAGAAAGGCTTAAAACACTTTTACCCAAATTAGTTGATAGTGATCAAACAGGGTTTATAATAAAGAGAACTTCATATGATAACATTAAAAGAATATTAACTTTAATTGATTGGTGAAAAATCTTAAAACAAATTTAACCCTAGTTAGTTTAGATATAAATTGTGCTTTCGACTCAGTTACATGGGAATATTTGTTCACTCTATTAAAGGAATTAAATTTCTCCAATAATTTTATCAATCTTATCACTCTGTTATATGAAGGTAGCCAAGCTTATGTTAAAATTGAAACTAGTATATCTCAAAATATACCAATAGTAAAAGGTACTAAGCAAGGGTGTCCTTTATCCCCTCTTATTTTCATTAGTTATGGAACCATGGGCAAATTTAATAAGACATGATACAGATATTGAAGGATACAAGTTAAACCCCACTATATCATCTACAATACAAATGTTTGCAGATGACATATCGATTACTCTTGGTAGTAGAAGGGAATCTATACAAAAACTTTTTAAAAACATGGAATATTTTCAAAAAAATTCCGGCCTTACTTTTAATAATAATAAAACACAAATTATTTTAACAGGTTCAAAAATACAATATACCTGATGAATATAATGAATATATAGCTCAGTCTCAACAAATAGCATATTTAGGTATAATTATTACTAACAATATTAAAGATACCATTCAAATAAATTATAATAAAAGTCTATTACAGATAGAAAATTTAATAAATAAATGTAACAAATTACCCTTTTCTATGAATGATAAACTTTTAATAATAAAGATGATCCTTCTCCCCAAAATCTTATATATAATTCAATCTTTATCTATACCTCCTCCTTACCAAATAATTAAAAAATGTAATTCAATGATTCAGAATTTTTTGTGGTTACCAAATAAGCCAAGGATTGCATTAACATACCATATGTATAATTGGAATAATGGGGGTATAGCCTTACCAAATTTAGAAATGTATTCAATTTCATCAGTATTCAATACAATCACTCATCTCATTGATGTGGAATACAATAAGTGGAAAGAGTTTATAGAGGTATTGTCACAAAATACCAAAGATATAAACAGTTCATATAAGCTAAATATAATTAATAATCCATTTATTTGGAGGTTAAAAGATTATATTTCTGAATTTTCTTCTCTCGAGTTTTAACTCCAAGTATATAGTTTTTCTTTTAAAATGTTATATTTAAATATAATATATATAAGTTTTGGCGTTTTTTACTCTTCCCTATAGCCTACACACACAGTTCTATTTTCTCTTCAGATTACACAAAAATGTCTATATTTCAGCAAAAGCATTTAACATTTTGGCACCAAATGTTGATAAATAATGAGATAAAATCGAACAGTTTACTCTTGGAAGAGTATAAACTTGATTCTTGCTTATGGTTAGAGCTTCAAGAAGCTAGACAATATATATTAAATAAATTGGATTATATGTCTCCTATAATTAGGAAAAAAATTCCCAAGCTAATACAATATATGATTTTATCAATTTTGCATAAATCTCCTGCTAATAACAAGTTATCAAACATTTCTAGGGCAATTAAATGTGATTTAGATACACATTCAAATAATTATTTGAAATATTTTTCTTTAATTAATAATAAACCCCCTTCTGAGAAAGACAAAATGAATATTTTACAATCAGCAAGTATGACGACTTCTTTAAAATGAAAATTATTCACATGGAGATTTTTAAATAGATCATTTATCACTACTCCTCATAATATAAGTATATTTTCTAAAAAGAATATAACGTTGGAGATGTAATATTGAATTGAATGCTGACTGGTCTCATTATGTTTTATAATTGCATATATTTAAGAAAATTTTGGGATGATATCAATAATTTGTTGCAAACAATTTGTACTGATAATTTCTTTATATCTAAATCACTTGTTTTATTTAATACTCCTGTTCCTGATTGTGTAAAAGAGAATAAGTACCCTTTGGTTTGGTCTATACTATCTATAGCTAGAAAAACAATCACTAAGAATTGGAAATATGGTACAGCACCTACATTTTTGGAATTTAAACATACTCCTTGAAACGTGTAATTTGGAAATGTTAACTATTAAAGCTAGATCATCTAGGAATACTACATTATATAATTCATGGAATATCATCTATGAACTTCTAGAAAAATAGTTTATTAATTTATGTAAACAGATGATTTTTATTAATCCTACAGCTACATTAAGAATTTTTTTTTGCATGATGAATGTCTTTGTACATAGTTTAGTTACATTGGTTTATATATTAGAAGGTTTGTTTTTTTTATTTTCTAGGTTTTTAACTTTAAAGGAAAAAAATGTTATAATTTCATGGAAATATTTGTTCATTTTAATAATTATTTAATAAAATTCTATGGAAAAAAACATACCAAGTATTTTTTATTTAGCAATCTTGTTTTGTCTTCTGTCCTATAATTACAATTTCATTTAATTGTGTTATTTCACTGCCTTCTTTCAATTCTCCTATTTGTTTACAAATGGTTTTATCTCCTTTTTCCTTCCTAAACTGGTTATCTTTCCCTCAATCTAACCAGTTTTTGATTTTCTTGACTTCTCCATCCTTCACGGGTACTTTATCTTCATCATTCTGTTTTTACTTAAATCTTCTAAATGTTATAAGTCTCCTTAACGTTTGATACCATCTTGCTTGACAACCAGCCTTTTTCCTTCTGATTAGAATATTTATTGCTTGTGATGTTTTGTTCCTTCTGTGATAAAAGTTTTGACAACATCCTCATTATTTTGTGAAAGATTAGCTGCTCATCCATGATTAGTTCAATGTCTTATTCCTGCTGATTTCTAGGAAAAGGCATAGCTCATCCCTGACCCTTACTGGGACAAAGTATTCTAAAGTGAATGAACACTCTCCCCAACTTGCACTATCCTATCTATGTTTTCTGCCATCTTAAGGATATAGTCCAATTTCTTCTTAAGTTTCCCCACCTTTTTATATAACCAATATGAAGAACTGCTGTCATTTCCAATCTACAGTGTGACCGTCAAAGCCTCCCTTCCATTTTCTATTTACTTGTTTACTTGCTTTTTATCTCTTCCCTTAACAGGAAGGTAATACCCTCCTCCAATTATGTTTACTCTGGGAAGTTTACACCCTAGTTATGGTTTTGTGTATACCATGTTCCTGTGACTGTCATAATATCAAGACAATAGTCTTCCAACAAACCCACAAGCTCAGGCATCTTGTAGCCCAAATCATGAGCAATGATGCTCATTATCATCCATGCATGTTTATACTGATTTCCTTTTTACTCCCTTTATCAGTGATATTTTCCTGACCTTGCATCCCTTGCTAATAATTATGACAATACTCACTCAAACAACAGGAAGGAAGGGAAGAGAAGAGAGTTTTTCCTTGGTTACTTTAAATATCAGTGAGCCACTAAAACCTGTCACCAATGACCCAGTGCCACTCCCCCCCCCAAAAAAAAAGGTGGATACAAATCATTAAACCAGTAGAAACCTGCATCCCACCAAGTGGAACAACTGTCCCCTTCTTAAGTTAAGGTCTGGATTTCTGCGCTAGTTTTTCAACATTTTTAATGAAGCTCGTGATTAAAAGCTCCCTATCCTTTACCTATGGTACACAAATCCCCCATTACTGTGACTTGATATAGAATATGCTAATCAGACAAAGGCATCTGCACTTTCTAAATCTCCTTCTGCAATGGTCTGACCCTCCCATTTTGGTTGTGTGTTCCTAAATGGAAAATATTAACTTTTCTATCCCTATTACAGATGACCCTATAATTCTGATGATCTGCCTCCTGTTATGGAAGCACAGGCATGCACTTCATTTGCATGTTACATACCATCCAAGTCTCTTGAAGTGGAATCCCAGAAAGAAAAAGCTCATTTTTCTTTTGGCACAGACTGCAACCCTTCCATGCTTTTCCTCTAATATTTTTCAGTAAGCTTCTCACTCCCCAGTAATGGTACATCCAACAGAAGGAAGCCTCTGTTCCAGGACAGTACAAGAACTGTGCAGAGATAAAATTGGAGGGATGTGCCTCTGCTCTGCCACTACTGCCTTAAGATCTAACATAGTTTAACAGTTTGTTATCTTTGGCACTCACTGGAACAGGGTTAAATGATTTTACAAGTTCATGGGAGAAAAGTACAGTTATGTAAGTAAACTTACTATAACAGCAGATGTTTGCATGATCACTACTGTAGTAGCCTGAGCTAGACGTGCAAAGGATACAACAGCCAGCCAGCTTCCAAAGATTTCATGGGCACCTTCTACATTCTCAAACTCTTTGTCAGATGAGCTGAAGAAAATGAGTGGTTTGGGTGCGAAACTCTCAACAGCTTTCATGACAATTGTGACAGGGAAGCTAAATCCCTGAAAGTCTATGCCAGGAAAGTAAAAATATATATCCTCACCCTGGCAACAAAAACATGCAAAAATAAGACTGATGGAGAGACTGGCTACTGCTGCAGTTGCCTTAGCTATACGAGTACATTATTATAGCTTAGACTGTCCTAGATCTGGAGAAGGAATCTAGTTTACAGTACTTTGTAAAAATATGCACAGAGGACCAAGTTGCTGCTTACAGAGTACTTCTAGAAACCAACCCTTTCCAAAAAGCCAACAATCTAACCAAGCCCCTGACAGAATGAGCCTTGACCCTGCTGTGTTTTGTCTTGCGGTGAGAATATTAAAATAAAAACAAGAGTGTTAGAAGGTCACACTGAAAAAACAATCAGAAAAAAACTAAATGAAAACTCCAGCCAAGCTAGAACTTCCAATGAGTGACCTCCCAAACCTCCTGTAACAGAGGCACATGGGATATATGGAAATGACCCTTATGAACATCAGGTGTTTCAGCTATATGGCGATTCTGATTGCCCATGACATTTACATTTGAAGTCGTTTTAATGGACAATATCAGGCCAATGAAGCCAAACCACACTAGCTATGGATATGCATATTTCGGCCTTGTTATGACCTCATCAGCACAGCATAAGCAGAGAGTTTGACTAATCATAAGAAACACAGGGTTGCTAAACTCAAAAGGGGAATAAGAGGAACAAAACAAGACACCGACCAAAAAAATTAAAATGAACAATAAACAACAAATGAAGAATCCACTTGTTGTAAACTGGATTTATTGTACCTCTAGTGCTTTGGCAAACGCCTTCAAGGAGTATAAAACATTACAAAATGAACACAGTTTAAATACCCTAGTAAACAAGACAATTAATCAATACACATTAATCAATTAACCAATAAACATTAAAAATCAAATCAAATCAAAAGCCTCCAGTTACATTCTGCATTAAAACCCTGAGGAGATAAAGTGTCATATTTTAAGATAAAAATACTTTCTTTATACAATAACTTTTTTTATACAAATGATCAGAAAATACACCTTTATCAATTTGTTCTAAAATTATAGTTTGCAGCCCATTAGGATTAGAATTATGAACCAACATAAAGTGCTTAGCAACAGGACTATCTTCTTTTTTATTTATAATATTCCTAATATGCTCCTGAAGTCTAATTTTAAATTTCCTTTTACTTTCCCCTACATATACAAGACCACAGGGGCATCTCAATGCATAAATGCCTTCAGTATTACAATTATGTGTGTTATTAACATAAAATAAATGACCATTTATGTAATTAAAAGTTCGAACAACAAAATGACATAATGCACAAGGCATAGTGCCCTTTACATGAATAGTCTTAGTTTTTTGTATCTTGATGGGATATCTAAATCTATCATGTACTAAAATATCTTTTAAATTTCTACCTCTCCTAAACTAAATACCTAGAGACGTTGAAATTAACTTCACCAAATCCATAGATTTAAACAAAAAATTCCAGTAGTGTCACCACATCAATTAAAACACCACAAATACACTTCTCTCCTTGTCAATAGTATCTTTCTTATTTCTGCCCACTATATTTCTATAGGTACCAACTTCTATGTTGTTCATTAATAACCTTATCTATAGCTGATTGAATCATGTATTATAACCTCTTGATCTAAACATACTACATGCAATATTAATTTCCTTGTAAAAATCTGTATTGTTATTACATAATCGTCTCAGTCTCAAACATTCCCCATAAGGTAAGGAGGCTATAGTATGAGCTGGATGACAGCTTGTACCCATCAGGTACTGATTACTATCAGAAAATGTCCTATATAGAGAAGTCTGTAAAATATTACTGTCCTCCAAAATAAGATGTATATCCAAAAAAGTTGCGTCTCTACCCACCTGTATACCATCAAAAGACAGTCCAAATCTGAATGGGAGGAACAAGTTGTGAAGGGACAACATGTTAAATTTGGGCACTAACAAACAGGTTTATAAAGGAAAGGTACAGAACTTATCTCCAAGGAATCTTCTTTCTTTGACACAAGAAACATTATTAAATAAAACCCTTCCCCTAGATGAGGAGATGTGACCACTTCTATCAGCCCCGAGACAGACGATGCTAAATAACAAGAATGAAAAGAGGAGTTTGGTCTAGCAGATCAGGTAGGACCCCTCAAAAGGGAGGAAAAAACTCCCACTGCCATCTGTAACCTTGACGAATTACTTTCAGAACCTATCTGTCTGAAACTACCTACTGCCAAAGAGAGATGGAGGTTTAGACTTTCTGGAAGAATTAAGGGTTTGTCAGAATGGGACAGGGAGGAAAGTCTTGTAGACATTCAGACCTATTAAACTATCCATTGTTCTTTGTTTTGGAACTTCACTATTATTGCTTTTTAAATGTTTGCTTACAAGCAGCTTGCTGTGTTTTGCTTTTTTGAAAAAAATGTTTTAGGGTTAACATTAAACTCCCTTGACAAACTGAGAGAAAAAAGATTGAAAAATCTGAGAAAATTATTTGAATCAGTTTACCCTCTCACCACATTTTAAAGGATCTCTGCAGATGGTTCAAAAACTAACTCTCTAAAGGAGAATTCAAATTTTCAGATTTGACAATCTCTGGAAGGTTTTGAGTTTGCAACCAAGCAAACCTTTTCATAACAACTCCAGTAGCAGCGACCCTGGAATCAGCAGAATCTTAAGCACATTTCAAACAGTGGGTATCTAGTTGAGGCACAGAAGCAATTAAGTTATACTAACACATATTCTTCTCAGTAAAGGAAACCATAAATGTTAATGTATGAGCTTGATGGTTGAAAATTCTAAAAATAAATCTTGAAGAACACAATTTTCCCCAAATTTATCAAAAACTTTCCCATCCCTGCTAAAAGGGGAATGACTGGCGTTAACCATACATTTAACAGCAGCCAGGTTCATTACAGAAATACTGCTGTTTTTATTTGGAATTAGTGTTTAAAAACTTATAAGACTGAGGATGAAGAACTTTATACAATCTATCTACTTTTTTGGAGACCTCAAGCTGGCTGCAAGGCAAACCACAGGCTGTGACAAAATCAGTGAGTGCTGAATCAACAGGAGGAACTGTAATAAATTCAGCAAAATCCAGTTGCAACAAATGATAACACTTCTTTACGGGACAATGGAATGTTGTTATGTTTCCACTGAAACAACTGATTCATTATGGAAAGTTTCAGAGAGAATCATTCAAAGGGACTGACAGAAATGGCATTCTCTTCAGTATATGAATGAATATGGAACTGGAGAAGACAAAACAGAATCTGTCCCTTCACAATCATTTTGTGGTTCAAAGGTCCAAACAGAAGCTCTCTATTCAAAGCAGCACTGAATAGCTGTACTTTCTGACATCTTCAGGTACGGACTGAGTCTTCAGCCAAGGCTGCATTTTAATGACACACAACATAACATCAGTCCCAAATGGCGTATTTACAGTATCATATCTATATTTAATCACACTTTATCTGCACTGTGGCCTGGGCTAGCTGAACCAAAGAAGCTCTTCTGGTCTCATCCTGCACTCTCCCACAGCCTTGCATCAGTTGCCTTAAGTCATGGTCCTGGTAACTGAGAAAGTGGATCTGGTAAATGAGGGCCCTAAAAGCCAAGGTTACAGGGGTATATGTCTTCCTGCCATACCTTCCAAGTATTTTATTTAACATTTGTTTAACTGGAAAAGTCAGTTTTGGAAAAAAGCCAATTTCCATCAGAGGACTGGGGAGAAATGCTCCAGAAGCATGTCTTTGTAACATGGGAGGAAAGCAGAGCTCCCGAAGAAAACCCACATGAACGCAGGGAGGACATGCAGACTCCTCCCAGAAGGCACTCCAGCCAAGAATCGAACTGGAGAACCTCTTACTGTGAGGTGACAATGCAACCTCTGCACCACTGCGCCATCCAAAGTAACCTACTCTTTCTTTTTATTAGGGAGTCTGTTATGACCCAGAGCCAATCTAGTTTGTTAAAAACACTCTAGGACCATCATGTCTGTGTCTGCTACAGGGATCTTATAATAGAGGAAACTGTGGATAGACTGCACACTACAGAAATGATCAGGTCTCTTAGGAGCAGGGTCTTGCAGCCTGGGTCAAAGTTATTTGCATCAAAAACATGCAGGAGGGCTTCCTGGACTGGAGAAATAGTAAACAGATTTGTTGGCTAAACTCCACGAGTTCCATGGCTCCCTTCTGAAACAGGCCTCAAGAGAGCTTGCCAGTGGAAATGTTCTCTCACGAGAGAGAAAAAAATTTCCATATAATAGGACTTCTACAGTAGAGTTAGAGGTCAGGATGTCTGTGCCAAATGCTAATGGGGGAGACATCTGGTGTCTATTGTCCAGATCCTACCCATCACCTTCAGAATCAATGAAGTCATTAGGTTTCTCTCCTTCTCTTGGAAGGCCTGACTCCACAAAAACAGAGTAAGCTTATTTGGGTCCATCTGAATGCTTTGTAAAAACAGAGGAATCTGTCAGCCAGCTTAGCACAATCCTTGGGAGGGAGACAAGGGAGGGCTGGGGACTGGGTGGGAGGGAGACAAGGGAGGGCTGGGGATTTGGTGGGAAGGAGATAAGAAAGGGCTGGGAATTGAGTAGTAGGGAGACAAGGGACAGCTGGGGATTGGGTGAGAAGGAGACAAGGAAGGGCTGAGCATTGGGTGGGAGGGAGACAAGGAAGGGCTGGGGACTGGGTGGTAAGAAGACAAAGGGAGGGCTGGGGGTTGACTAGGAGGGAGACAAGGAAGGGCTGGGGATTGACTGGGAGGGAAACATGGAAGGGCTGGGGATTGACTGGGGAGGACTGAGGTTTGGGGACCCAATAAGCAGCAGCTTTTTTTTTGGCAGAGGTTTGAGCCTTAGAGGACATCTTAGGTCTAATCACCACTACATTCTTAGGAGCCCTACAAGAAAAGTCTCTAGTTTCCAACTTTCATGTAGCTATATTGATGCCCTTCTTCAAGATCAATGAGGGCCAACCATCCTCCCCTTGCTTAAACATCTGCTGTTCTTTGGTGAAGGGCTCATTGTCATTTTCAAATAGGTCTCAAAGCATTTCTGTCTGGTGAGACATACTTTTGCCAAAAGGCATGACTGCCTCCACAGGGACATCGACAGAAGACATCAGGTCTGCCAGTTGGTTGAGAGCCTCTTTGGTACCATTGTCTTTGGACCTAGAAAGTCCAATGGAATCATCCAACTGGTTGGCTTTCTTCTGCTTCTCCTTTGGCTTGGAGGAGACATCCAGCTGGCCACCGTGCAAGGACATGATGGAAACTGGGTATAAGGCTGCAAGTCACTTTCTGCTGACGTAGGCCTGAATGATATTTTGTCTCATGGATAAGGTCTAAGGCCTAAATTCCCAGAAGATTTCACAAGCACATGCTCCAAGCCTAAACAGCAGACATACGTAAATAATAAAATGTGAGGGAAGTTTGGTTTGCACATCCACTGATGTTAGTGGCAGCAGTTAGGATGCTGCTGTGTAGCACTGGCTGCTTTGTACTATAGTCATGATGGAACACAGATTATATTTTGTGTGTCTGAGGAGGTTTGATATGTGACTGGAGGGCTCCAATCTGTACATGCATAACATGCATCAGACTCACTTTTGTTAGTGCACCTCAGTAACTGTGTTGCTACACAGTTTTTGTAGACAGTCTTAGTACATGGCATGGGTAACCATTAATTGCACAAGTACTAATTTTTATGCTGTACGACTCATTTGCATAAGCAATACATCAAAAGAATTGTTATTCAGAGCTGTGTACCTCATTTGCAGATGTCTTGAGCACAACCTTTTTGACTGGTTTGCCACAACAATTCTGTAGCCTTAGAGAGCAGCCTACCCAGAAGCAGGACTTGGCCTTTTTTCAAACATTTTTCTGTGCGCTTATCCTAAACAATGCATACTATGTTTCAGAATCTCACAGTCCATTACCAGCCTTTTTGTGCAGCTATTCAGTGCTCTTTTCCGCTAAGTCTGCATGTGATCTAAAATGGAATGACTGAAGTTTCAAAGATACAACTTCATAAAAGAGATGCTCTCAAGGATGATGCAACGGATAAGACAAAAATCATGCCATTCAAAATTGTTAGGTACAGGAATGCAAAAAGTATTTGCCAAACCAAAATTTTACTAATTACAATTTTCTTAGGTTTTAGTTCACTAACATATTATTTATTAGTTAAACGAAGTATATTACCTTTAATACCTTCCCAGAAGTCATTGCGATCTCTTCGAACTGATGTAAATTTGCTCACATCATGATATGTACTCCAGATGTATACATATTTGTCTTCAGAACCACTTACAATATATGTATAGTCATGACTATAATGGAAAAAAAATGCATTAAACGTTAAGAAATGTATTCTTTCTGTTCTGCATTCCCTCAGTTTTTTAAGACAATGGGAACATTGTAATCCAAGTAAGCAGTATCTAACAGTAAGACAGACCCAGTTATTTTAGTAGGTAACACACACTCTCTCAATCTCCACACTTAATTTCTTTACTTCCCAGCAGTACTGCATTATTGAAAACATAACTTATATTGTGAAAATACAAAATTTTACTTGCAGCACATGTATTTTTATACAAACACCCCAAAAATGCATTGTGCAGTTCTATTACAATGGCCACTACAATTTCATTTACATGTACATGACACAGAAACAATAGAACTAAATATACTTTTTCGCATTTTTGAATTGCAAAAATAAAATGGAAAAGTCTAGAGACCATAAGCAAGCTAAGCCTAAAAGCTTATTAACTTGCCTGAAGCTGGCTTTGATTTGGCTACTACTGTTGACATAACCTTTGTACTTCATAGATAATGACAAATCTCTGAGGTCATATAGGCGGATTCTTGAATCATTGGATGTCACCAAAATCTAAAACAAAACATCATTAAAAACATTATATTACAATTACAAAATTCCCTTTTATGTCATTTTATATAAATTATACAATAGTACCTTGTAAGTATTCAAAAATGTGTATGCTGATTGGTCAGCCCAACCAGAGTACCTGCTGTAAATCAAGCATATACCAATAGAAAAAAGTCCAGTAGCTGAAGTCTGACTGGACTTTTCTTTTATTAATACATGGTAAGTCTTTCAGTTTTCTTGAGCTGAAAGGTCAAGCGGTACGTAAGGAGGGCATAGAAAATACAAGGAAAATCAGGTACATTATGCAAAACTACAGAAATGCACCTAATTTTCCTTGTATTTTTTTTCTCTCTCACCTACCTCTAAACTGTCCTTCCGCACTGTTTCCACATTCACAGTTTTTTTTTTTTTTTTTTGGGGGGGGGGGGGTAGCAGCAGCAACGGAGATCTTCCTTTCTCCACTGCTTGCTTTCCAAAGCCCTGATGTACTGTGCAAGTGTGGGGACGCAAGTCACACACGTATGCGCAATACATCAACAGAAGGGAAGAATGAGGAAACAACACGGAATAAGACCACAGTGCCACTGTACAAAGACATTATTGGTGAAAAGTAAATCATTTCTTTCTTAAATAATGTCATTGTATAATAGCAATAACCAACTCATGGGTGTGGGTGTATTGAAGATTTACCCACACCAGCCATGGGTAAATCTTCAAAATACCACACCCACTCATTGATTATTGCTAAATTTGATTGGTTCTATGAAGGGAATCAAAAAGGGGGAGCAAAAAAATCACAGTACAGAGGAGAAACACTCTGGCATAATCAGGTTTCCAAAGTTTTGGAACCAAGAATCACAATGCAAGGGAGTGTGTGTGTTTTCACACATAAGGAAAAATAAACTGTCTTCTTTCTCAAAATAGCAACTAGTTGTAATACAATCATGCTTTTAAAATTAAACTAGCAACTCTTCACATCCCTTTTGTGTTGATGAAATGCATTATCCAGAACAGAACACAGTTCACTCAAATACTCTGTTTATGTGCACTAGGTGAAGGGGAAGATTACACATTTTACCAGTTAGAAAAGAAATGCTACAGACATTTTAATACAAGTGGTTTAAGATGGGTGAGAAATTGTGCAATGGTTATGATTGTGTTGAAAAGATGACACCTAGGAAGCACAGCCGTACAACTGTGCGACAGAAACCTGCACGTGGCATCTTCTAAGATTGAAGACATGGGATCTGAAATTATTTCCATCTCCAAAGGGGAGTGCACCAACATACTGGCCCACCAGTGATGATGACGTATGAGACGGAAAGTACATTAAACCATTCAACCTAAAGGATCTGCTTTTCAGCAAGACTTGAAATGGTACAGCACTGCAATGAAAATAGGGGAAAATTACATCTCAAGGACACTTTTAAGACATACAGCAATCAACAGGCAACAATCATTATAGCAAGGCTGCAAATAGCAAATCAGTTTGCCAGCATTCAAAAAGATACACAGTTCATAAAAGAACATGTGGCAAGCTACAAATATCAGTACATCTATATTCAATTAAGCAACTTTGAAGAAAAGGCATCCATTACATTTATTTATTTATTATTTATTTCCAGTTTGATGACCAGGGAAGTCCACTGGGCCAAGCAGAGCCCATTTTCAGTGGAAGCCTGGGGAGAAAAGCTCCAAAAGCAGTTAACAGAATATAACATAAGTAAAGTATGGAATATACAGTATACAAAAGCATAAATATATAATTTAAAATACAAAAATAAGCCGGAATAGTGCTCAAAAATATGACACCAAGCCAGAAACAGTCTTGAACACAGCAGGAAGGTTTTGACTCGATCATAAAATAGCCAAAAGACTTTATTAAGGTCAAATCAAGAACATCTTGATTTGACCTTAATAAAGTCTTTTGGCTATTTTATGATAGAGTTGAAACCTTTCTGCTGTGATCAAGACTGTTTCCAATTTAAAATACAAAAACCAAATCAGGGAGTATACGTTTAAAAAACACAAATGTTAAAATATAGATAAAGTCAAAAGTAATACAGATAATATATTACAAGTCAAAAAATATTAACACAGGTTTAGTGTTTGTTCTAACAATAATGTTATTGATCAGAGGTGACAGCAGATGTGATTGACGGGAGGTTTAACAGAGACAACAGTGTAATTTAAGTGGGAAGGGAGCAGGAACAGTCCCAGTTTGAGGCAAGGTAAGAATGGAGGAGAGATGTGAAATTAGAGTGGTTGTAAATACAGAGGAGGGAGGGGGGGAAGAATCCCATAGTTCAGCTAAGGAGTGTGATACAAGTAATTGGCAAGGAGGGTGAAGGGGTTTATAGATTTTTAAGGAGGCTTTGGTTTTCAGATCTAAGAGTACGACTGGGTAGGTAAGGGGTTAAGATAGATGAAAGAGAGGGGAAGATGGAGGGTTGGAATACGAGTCTGTGAGCAGTGGTGAGTTGTATGAATTTCAGGTAATTAGGAAGCTCAAGCCAATTTAGGGAGTTGAGGGAATGGCAGTGATTGGTGGAGTATTTGGACCCTGTAGCAAATTTACAGACCGTTACAGCAGGCTCCCAGTTTGTTTTTTAGGCTAAGCTGGAGATAAGTAAGTAGTGGGGCACCATACATAAAAAAGGGGAGCAGGTAGGAGGAGGCTTGAGTACGTTTGGTAGAAGTGGTTAGATAGCGATTTTGTCTATATAGCAGACCTAGATTTTGGTGGGGTTTTTTGATATTTTGGACGTGGATATCGAATTTTAACTGTTCATTAATGGTGACTATTCAGTTTGGTGTAAGGTACAATATCAATTAGACTGTTACTGTGGCTTTTTATTTTAAAGGAGCTTTTGTCTGTGGTGAAATTTCTTGAAGGACAGAATATCATGATTTTTGTTTTGTTAGCATTAAGAGCAAGATGGTTGTTTAGCATCCAAGTTTCAGTACTCGAGAAGGCTGTTTGGGTATTTTGAAGGAGTTCGGAGGGAGAGTTTGCTGTACAGATGACTGTGGAATCATCATTATACTGTATCAGTGTAGCATTATCTATGGATTTGTGAAAGTTGTTAATGAAAATACTGAAAAGTAAAGGGCAGAGAATAGAGCTTTGGGGGACACTGGAGGGATTGTTGAGAAAGGATGAAGTGGAATTTTTCCATTTAACAGCTTGTTGTCTACTGGAGATATAGCTTGTAAACCAGGCAATGGAGGATGGAGAGAAACTGAGGGAGGAAAGTTGAGATAACAGCAGAGGATGTGAGACAGTGTTGAAGGCTTTGGAGAGATCTAAGTAAAGGGTGGATACGATTTTCCCAGAGTCACAAGCAAGATTAACAGTGTCAAGGAAGAACAGAAGAGCAGTGGCAGTTTTGTGGCAAGGCCTGAAATCATGTTGTGTTGGGGTAGGATGATGATTGTGTGTTAGGTATGGCAAAAGTTGGTGATTAATACTTTTCGAGGATTTTAGAAAGAGGCAAGACAATAGCTATAGGACCAAAGTTAGTGGTGTCTGTGTTATTGCCACCTTTGTGGAGAGGGGTGACAAAAGCTTTCTTCCAGAGTAGGGGACATAGGCTTCTTGGATGGACCTGTTGATAAGAATGGAAATGGGGAGGGCAATGCTGTCTGCAGCTATCTTAAGGAAGGATGGAGGCAGATTATCAGGAACATAGGAGCAAGGCTTTAGTTTAAGGAGTTTTTTTTATGCTGCTGGTGGGGATAGGTTTAAGATTGAAAGGTGAAGTGTTAGAGGGAAAAGTAGTGGATGGGGAACTATGAGAGGGAGAGAAGATGGGAAAGCTCACAGTTAGTTTGGCTATGCAGGCAACAAAAAAAGTGTTGAAACTGGATGCAATTTCGTGGTCTGAAGAGTTTGGGTTAGGGCACGGATTGTCTCTTCTACCAGGGTTTAGAAGGGAGTAAATGCAATTCCAGAACTTTTTGGGGTTAGCTTTTTGTTCTGACTGGAGTTTGTAGTAATAAGTCTTATGGTCGTTGGTTATTGGTTTCTTCACGGAGTTGTGGAGTTGTCTGAATTTGATTAGAGAGTTTATTAACTTGTTTTTTGGTATTGCTTCCAACATTTGCCTCTGAGGTGCATTAGTTTTCTGGTTTCTTTAGATAGCCAGGGAATGGTTTTGGCTTTTATTCTTTTTGTTCTAAGAGGGGCTAGGCTGTTTAGTAAGTCTAGGAAGATTTTGTTGAAGTAATTAGTTTCACTGTCCAGAGGCGGAGTCTTTAAGGGGGCCCAGTTCATTTTTATCAGACAGTTGGTGAATGTCTGTGGATTGAAGTTGGTGAGATTACAAGTCTGAATGTACTGATGTTGTATTTGGATAGAAGAGGCACACCGGGGGGCACAGGCTGATAGGGATCAGGTATATATCCGATGTTTGAAATTAGGTTGGGATGAGTTGCTAAGATCCAATCTAGTATAGTGCCAGAGGAACTATCTTTACTGGGTTTAGTAAGGAAGTTTATTAGCTGGGAGAAGTTACAGAGATTAATTGTTTGGCTTGGAGATTGTGAGGAGATGGCAGCCCAGCTGATGATTACATTGCCAAAGATGAATGTTTCCTTTCTGATGTTGGAAGAGAACCATGAGAGTATGTCTTCAAAGATGGGGATGTTATCACCAGGGGGAATGTAGATGGCAGCTATACATAAAGATTTTTGTTTGCTGAATTTTTAGGAAGGCTATGGATAGTTCAGCATGAGAGAATCCAGGAACAGGGTTAGTGTAAGGAATAACTGTTAGAGAAGAGATGTAAATTATGGCTACCCCTCCTCCTTTCCTATTAGGTCTGTCATTCCATATGATTTGGTAGTCAGGGGGAAGAATTTCAGTATCTTTGACATGAGGTTTCAGCCAGGTTTCTTAGACAGTTAATATGTCGGAATAGTTATGCGACAGCCAGCTATGCAAGTTGGGTATTTTGTTACAAATACTTTGGGTATTGATTGTAGCTAGGTGGATGGTTTTGGGGAGGGTGATTGTGGTGATGTAGAGGAGCAGATGTTGGTGGAGACAGTGGGACCGGGACTGTGATGGATGTAACCAAAAATAGAGAGAGAATAGCTGAAAAAGATGGGTGATCAGGTTCAATGGGGAAGGTAACTTAGGAGTGTAGTTGAGGAAAGGTCTACTACTGTCAGTGAAGTGGATTAGCAGAGAGAGGAACTGGAGGGGAGCTTAAATTTATAGAAGAGTTGTATTTAGAGGGTATAGGTCATGGGATATGTCATGGGATATGGATGAGAAGGAATGAGGGACAGTTGTTTGAGAGGAAGAACTTATATGTAGTGGTAAAGTGTGTGAGGAGTCAATGAGGTATAGAAGGGGGCAAAAGAGGGATATGAGAAAGGATGAAGTGAGAAAACAGGTGGGGGGATGGAGCATGATGTAGAATGACAGATGTGTAGAAGTTAATGTGAGATGGAGTGGTAGAGATTAGCAGGCTGAGGTAGGACTGTGGGCAGTGGGAATAATGAGAGAGTTGGGGAGAATAGTTGGAGAGCAAGAAGTAAGTAGGTGGGGGAGGGACACTTGTTAGTGATTATTGGAGGTTTGCACATATGGTAAAACTACTGGTGTTTACAAAGAAGAAAGCCTAGAAGTGGACAGCACTGTCACGGATATCAGAGGGCAGAACTTTCTAAAGATGAGTAGCAAAATTATCCAAGACTACATGTCAATAGACATTCTTTGTTCTGGAGATTTGACAGGCTTAAAGTCAAAGGAAATGAAAAAACCTTGCTTACTGTAGATCTTAATGAAATGGGAAAATAGGAGTTTCTATGTCTTCAGAGTTGCTAATAATCCCAAAATGATGTGTAATGGTGTCTGCTTCCTATGGCCAAACAGAAAAACCTGCAAATGTGACTCTACATCACACTCCCCCAGTTTAATGGATATTAAGTGACACCACTTGGCATATGTGCATTCCATAAGTAGCCCGAATCAGGCAATCTACTGCCCCGAATATCTCTGTGAAGACATTACTCATTGTATGGTACAGCAGATGAAAATCATGATAACAATATTGGTTACTACTGACCCAGAAGGGGAAAAGACAGAAAAGAACCCAAAACAGCAGCATGGTTACCTCTCTGGTTTAATAAAAGAAAAGTAAAAAAAGAGACTAGTTCTGAACGTTTTACAGAACAAAATGAGTGAACAAGACTATTTCTATACACTTCTGTTTACTTGCCATAAAGAAAAATCACCAATTCTTCTGAATTACTTTTCACGGGTCTATGTTAAATGTGCGAACATCCAAAATGGAGAACATTACATGGTTGAGACCAAATGTTCGACATTTGGATGTTCAAACATCAAATTAAAGAAAACTAAAAAAGGAAAAAAACACTTCAACAGTGTAGGCAGGGGGGGAAGCCCCCCTGCACCCCCACAACTTCCCTACTTATATATACCAACTCAGAGACCGCACTTTAGTGCAGAAAAGGGAAATTCTCCCTGCACCGTACAGTACCGTTGAAAGTCAATCTTTGAACATTTAAAACTTCGAATGTTAATGTTCGAAATTTAGAGCGTTCTAAGATTTGTCATGGACACCTTTTCACAACCGTGATTTTAAGTGGTAGAGAAAAAATGTTTATTTATGTAATATATGTACACTTTCCTAATGCATTTCTTCTAAATTGCCATGGTTTGCTAATCAAGAAACTAAAGAAGACAGGGCTCTCATAACAAACAGTTGTCTGAGTGGTCAAACTAGATAAAGAATAGTGTGTAGAACATAAAGGTTTAAACTGGGTGGGGTGGGGGTATGGCATCATTATCTGATCACTATTTATTTAAAGTTTGTGCATCAAGACTGCCTACCTTGAGAATAAGTTAAGACACTTTGTGGAATTAACCAGCTCTGAGATTTATGCATAATACTTAAAAACTTATCTCATCAAGAAAGACCAAATATGATAACTTTCATGATTGAAATTTTACATAATAGCTTCACCACAAATAACATTATTTTGAAATTATATAACATGTTAATTGTTTATAAGACTAGTATAAATGAGTTATTGGAATTTTATATTCAAAGCTGTTCTTTCAATTTCTCACATGAATTTTGTTATACTTCATGGGCTCAAATATTTTAATAGGGCATTTCTGACACCAAATAATATAGTTAAAATCAATAATAGCTCCAACGCATTCTGCTGGAGATGCACAGAACATACCAAAGCTGAGTGGGTACATATTTTTTATGATTGCCCTAAATTAAAGGGCTACTGGAATAGCAGAGATGATTTTCTCAAAAAAGTTATGTACTCACCATAATGTTCTATATGTGTTGTCGATCATCATTCATTCTTGACAGATGGGAATTGGTTCCAATCCTCAGAACCGGCTCGGCCGTTGTACAGCTCATGCCAACCAAAAACTCTCGAGCCAAGTCCCTACCCATAATGCCCTCATAGGTTCACAGGTGTGTACTAGGCTAATGGCCCTGGAGCCTTTACAAGCCTAGCCCATACAATTACCCTGGCATCATGCCACCCCACCTTAGTTCCCAGTGCCTCTGTTGAGTAGAGCCACTGGAGTGATCCCCTAGGTGAATTTTCTATTTCCCATCCACTCATCAGGATATGTCTTGAAGAGGGCCAGTGAGGTGCTCTGCTTGACATGTATGGGAAGTCTATTCCATAGCATGGGCAGTCTCTGGGCTATGAACCTGTCCCTCCAGCTTGTTTTGTTGATTGGGGTAATGAGGCTGAGGTCTCTGGAGCATGTGGTGTGGAGGGATAGGGATTTCTTTAGATGTAGCATTTCTAACAGTGCTGGGTCAGACATGGCTTTGTAAGTCAAGCAGAGATCGCCTCTAAGCAGGCGATATGAGACAGAAAATAGTTGGGAGTTTTTTTGAGTCTGTCCATATAGGACAAATGTTTAAGGCCTAGGATCCTCTTTGTGAGGTACTTTTGCGGCCCCTCCAGTTGCTGCAGGTGTCTATTGAGGTACATACCAAATGGGGCATTGTACTCAATGAATGGCCTAATGAGGAAAGAGTAGAGGGAGATAATGACCTCTCTTCCTGGATGCAAAACCCTTAGTAATGAGATGTGCCACATAGAAGGACTTTCTGACGACAGTGGCAATGTGGTGGTCAGAAGAGAGGTTGCTGTCAACCTGTGTTCCCAAATCTCTTATAACGCCTTCTGTGTTCAGTGGACTACCATCGATGTGGTAATTCATGGGAACTAGGTTTTTCCCAAAAGGGGTGACGACACATTTTTTGGCACTGAGCTTAAGGCCATGGTTCTGACGCCAGTCGTTGGTCTCAGTGAGGCCTTTCTGTAGGATGTCAACATCACTTGGGAAGTTAATAGCTCAAAAGACAGAAACCAATGTTTATTGCAAAGCTTTCGGGTCACAAACACCTTTCCTCTGTACTAAGTTAACAGCTCCCAACTTTCAATCGTCTGCAAATTTTGTCAGCCAGAGTCCCTTTGTGTTGGCCTGGACTTCAGAAAAGTAGATACCAAACAGGAGAGGACCCAGGACCGTACCCTGTGGGACTCCACTGGTGACTGGACAGCAGTCTGACTTGGATTCAGCTACTTTCACACTGTGGGTTCTATCTGTGAGCCAGTTTACAACTCACCTAGAGATATAGGGGTTGATGCCAAGCTTAGTGAGTTTTTCTATGATTCCGGAGTGGGGAATGGTATCAAAGGCTTTGGCCAGATTCAAGTTAGGCTATATGAACCACTTTGCCTTCATCCACAGCTCTGGTGACTGACTCAAAGAAGTCGACCAGGTTGAGCAGGCATGATCTACCCTTCACAAAACCCAACTGTGTGGGATCCCAAGTTTGGAGATTCCCTATATCCTTGTTTATTAGGTCCATGATGATGCTTTCCACAGCTTTGCATATCAGACTCGTCAGGCTAATGGGACGATAGTTCCCAGGGTCTGTAGTCGCTCCTCCTTTGTGGAGAATGATGACTGTAGCAGTGCGCCATTCGGTAGGGACAAAGCCTGAGATGAGGCTGTGATTGCACAGGGTACACAGGTGAGGTGCCAGTTCACTCTGTAGTTCATGCAGAACACAGCCAGGGATACTGTCAGGTCCCATAGAAGCTGTATTCTTGGCCTTCAACAGTGCTGTTTTAACCTGTGCAGCAGTGGATTTCCAAGGTGATTAGTTTTTGGTCAGATCTAACCAGGGAGGAGTTGACTAGTGGTGTAGAGCAATGGTCGCCCATGTTAGTAATGACCAGGTCAAGGCTGCTGCTAACTCTAGTGGGGGGTAAGAACGAGCTGGTCCAGGGCACTGGAATTAATAAATTCCGGGAAATGCTGGGCAAGTGTTTTGGTACACGAGTAGTTTTCCCAGTTAATGGAAGGGTAGTTGAAGTCGCTCATTATGAGAGTGTTAGGTTGGACCTTAATATTCTCCACGCTGCTTAAGAATGTGGAGTGCGAGTCTTGGGAAATGGTTGGGACCTATAGCAGGCTATGACCTGAATCGCTGTCTTACCCAATGTTAGCTGCACCTGAAGCATCTCTGATGCGTTATGCTGGGCTACTAGTCTGGAGGTGTGCGCATCCCTTATGAATATGGAAACATCACTGCCTTTGGAGCTTTGGTCCAAGTTCTGGGGCCAAAAGGTGTGGAATGAATTATAGCCTAGTAGTGCAGGGGTGCTTTCTGCTGCCTTGAACCAGGTCTCTGTTACAGCACAAATGTCAATGTTCTCCATTTTAAGGAGCGCTTCGAACGAGTGCATTTTGAGATTTAGACTTCTAGCATTGAGAAGCATGACCCTCAGATTGTATTTATTTGTAGCTGTTACAGTGGTAATTTGGTCTTTGGAACACTGCCTAAAAAAGGCACTATAGGGGGTGGCAAGAGCCTTGGCCAGTATCCAGAAGCCCAGGGGTGACAGATGCAGGCCATCTCTGGCAAAGCATCAAGGTCTGTCAATCATGTCAACCCAGGCAGACAGATACTGCATCCCCTTAGAATGACACCAGAAGCTTAGCCAAATGTTGAAATTAATCATTTTCTACTTGTATTGTGGTATCATTCTGGGTGATGGTAGGAGGCTGCTTAGGACTAGGGTCATACCTGCCTGGGCTACATAATCCGAGAGCTCCTACAAGTCTCTTTTCATGCAGTTCAGGGAGGTATGTCTCGGGTCATTCACACCCACATGTACAATGACAGTCATGTTTGCACCTCTTGGTGAGGGGACCTGAGTGTGTGCATTATGTGGCAGATCCTGGCACCTGATAGGTAGCTGACTGTTACTTTCTCCTTATTCAACCTAGTGAGTGGGACATCAGTCCCCTCAGATCGAGTTTGCAAATTACAGCAAGATAAAGTAGATATAATATATGATAGAAAGCCATGTCCAAGGTAAAAACCCTAATGCAAGCCCAGGACAAGGGTACGAACCTCCAGGAAATCTAAAGGAGGGTGGGATGTCAAAAATGAGCGAAGATCGACAACACAGATGGAACATTATGGTGAGTACATAACTTCTTTACCTGATGTTGTCAATCTTCGTTTATTTTTGATAGATGGGGCAGAGTCCCCAGCTACCTCTACCCTGGGTAGCCTTATGGAAGGATATTCCTGAGAACCATCCAATTTGTAATGAGTAATAAAGGTACGAGGCATTGCCCTAGTTGCGGCCACACATATTTCATCCAGGGAGGTCTTGGAATGAAAAACAGCTGAAGTAGCAATAAGTCTGGTTGAGTGAGCCCTTACAGATGCAGGTAATTTACGATTGTTCTGTTCATAAATAAGGGCAACGCAATCTCTTAGCCATTTTGATAGGGTCACCTTAGAAACAGGTTTACCTATCCTTGGTCCTGAAAAAGAGACAAACAGTTGGTGTGAAGTTCTACAACCTTTAGTCCTGTCAAGATAAAATCTCAGCTGTCTATGGATATCTAACAGATATAGACAGTATTTGCCTTTGTTTGAAAAATTTGGAAAGAAAACTGGTAAATGAATGGACTGACTGAGGTTTGACTTGGAGACCACCTTAGCAAAGAATGAAGGGTTAGTCCTCTTGAGGACACTCTGTCTTTAAGGAAGATTATGTATGGCGGTTTCTCACAAAGTGTCTATTTCTGAAACCCTTCTGGCAGAAGTAATGGCTACTAGAAAGAGTTTTCCAGGAAATAAACTTCAGATGACAAGTAGCAGCTGGCTCAAAGGGAGGTAACACTAAATATTGCAAAATGAATGTAAGAACCCAAGGGAGTAATGGATCTTGAATGGAGGTTTGATAAGTAGGATTCCCTTAAGAAACACTTTTCAAAAGCGATGGGAAATTAAGGATTGGTCATCACAACCATTATGAAAATTAGAGATGGCTGCTAAGGTAACTAAGAGTGATGCAGCTGCTCCCTGGTTAAAGAGATTTCACCAGAAAGTCTAAAAGTTTTTCAACTGGGGCTGAGAAAGGATCCAAATTATTCTTAGAAGCCCAAAGAGAAAATCTTTTCCATTTACTGGAACATAATTTCCTGCTGGATGGTCTATGAGAAGCCAGAAGAATTTTTCATACAGGGAAAGTGATATTAGACTGCCTGGTGACTAATGGAATTGGAGATCAAGCCATGAGCCTGACAGAGTGAAGGTTCGGGTGAGACAGCCCTTGGGTGTGTGACAAATGATCCAAAACTGGGTCCACAATCCAAGGTCGATGAACTAAGTGAGGCCATAGGAAGGAAAACCAAACATGCCTGGGCCAGAATGGGGCAATGAGGACTAGTCTAGATTGCAACCTCTGGGTTTTCTTCAGAAAAAGGGGAATGAGGGGAAATGCATAAAGACGACCCAGGGGCCAATCTAGGAGGAGAGCATCTCTCAGTTTCCCTCCCTGCAGAGGGAGTAGGGCAAAGTATATGCTGCATTTTTTTGTTTACTGGGAAAGCAAAGAAGTCGCAGCAAGGCTCGCCCCATATTTGTTTTGCCACTTTGGGATTTAGAGACCACTTGTGCAGCAAAAGGATGTGTCTGCTTGACTTGTCCACTATCACACTGGAACTCCCGGGGATGTGCATTGCCACAGGAAAACAGATGGAAGATCTCGCCCACTGCCAAACTCTGACAGCTTCCCGGCAAAAGGGGTAGGACTTGGTTCCCTCATTTGTTGATGTACTAGACTACTGACATGTTGTCCGATTGTATTGCAACCGTTCCCAGAGGAAGAGCATTCTGAAAGGCTTGCAACACTAGAAGCACTGCTCTTATCTCCAAGATGCTGATGTGCAAGTAGGCCTCTTGAGGAGACCAAGTGCCTTGGACTGTCTTTCCCAGATAATGCCCTCCCCATCCCATCTGGGAGGCATCCATGGTCACTGTGGCCTTGGGCTGAGAGGGAACAAAAGGCCGTCCCATAAGGAGCTCTTCTGACTCCATCCACTAAGACAGATCTTTCTGATGGTATGCTTCCATTCCCACCAACTGAGCTTCCTGGGCAGTTGTCCTTGAAGTTGCAAGTCTCCCAAGTGAGGGGAAAGGGCTGTAAGAAGGTACTGTCAAATCTGGGGCATTTTCCTTCTGGATAAAAAAGGGCCTGACTTCTCCATTCTTGCTTTGTTGTCTACTTCAGCTTTGCACAGCAGTAAATGTTTGAACATTGAAAAACTGCTTCTTTTGATACCAAAGATCACCCAGAAAGAGATGTTCTCGAATGGGGAACTAGAGGACACCAATCTCTTTGCCACTGTTGACAAACCTCAGGGCAGAGTACATTTGCAAAGCATAAATCAAATTCTGGTATACTTCAACCTTAATGCTCATGTAATATGACAGTTCAGGTGTGGGAGAGGCTAGCCTCCTCTTAAAGTTTTGGTTCGTTGTCTGGCACCATATGCAGTGTCCTTTGCTACAGCACCACTCTGAAAACCTAGACTGCATAAATCAAGGCAATCACCTCATTAACATCTACACATCAGTTTCAGAGTTCATGGGACCAAGTCTCCAAGACTACCAGATGCCCAGATGACAGTGTGCTCCAGAAACATAGCACAAGGCATTCACAGAAGGTGTGTGATGCTTCTGATGTCACAAAGGTTAATCATGAGTTTGCCTTGCATAGCTCTGCACAGTACGTTAATTCCCTCTTGACTGCTGGAATAAGGGGAATCATCTGCTTAAGTGAGTGACACTGTTACTTTAACAGACTTTTGGGGTATCACTGTACATTCCTCATGTACAGTCTGGCTAAAAGAACTGTTACACTACAGGCAACTATGTAGTCCAGTGCTTTCAAGAATGCACTTACTGCTGGATGTCTTTTTTTGTCTAAAGAGCACAGATACCTCCTATATACAGTAGGTTCATAAGCAAATACTAGACTAGCTGTCCTTGCAGGCCACTTTAAGCCTAGACATTTTCCCTTTTTGTGCTTGAATTATCCTATTCCATTTGGTATTAGATTGGCCTTCCCCATCTCATGGTCAATAATTATATATTATCCCTAGTCTGGGATCATACCATAGATAATCTGAGGAAACCTATGCATGGAATTAAGCATTTAGAAGCTGCCTCTGTCCATTAGCAGCACCGGAGGCAGTCCTGGAGTAAAATTTCTGTTTCCCATCCATAGAGCCAAGCTGCCACTGAATATGGACAGGAAGGCTGTTCCAGAACAACAGTATCCTCTGTGAGATAAACCTGCCCCCCCCCCCACTGTTCTGTTAATGTTGCAGAAGAGGTTCAGATCCCTAGACTGAGTATTTCTGATGCCATATGACTTGCTAATGTGAGTAAATGTATTAGTTCTGAGACAGGAGATGTATTATGTCAGACACAGTTACCTCTTAGCAATCTGTAGGATACGCAGTACAGTGAAAGGGCTTTGAGTTGGGTCCACATAGGGCATATTGTTTAGACCTTGCATCCTTTGTAAGGTATCTCTACAGGAGTTACAGTTGTTGCATGTGTCTAGACAGATACATGCCAAAGGGGCATTATACTCAATGACTGGTCTAATGAGGGCTGAGTAAAGGGGGAAAGTGAAATACCTAGATCCAGACAACCCCTTTATTCATAAGCTGTGCAATATAGAGGGACTTTCTTGTGACAATGGACATGTTGATCGAAAGTTAGGTCACTGTCCACATAAGTTCACAAATCCCAAACAACTGAGTCAACTTTTAGTTGAACAATGTCAATGTGGTAGTTCTAAAGGGTACAGGACTTCCCAAAGGATATGGCAATGCTCTTTTGACATTTAGTTTCAGTCTACGATTTTGTTACCAGTTATTTACTTGTGACAAACCTTCCTGCAGGATGTCTAAACCACTTTGGGATTCAATGACTGCTTCTATCCTGCAGTCACCAGCAAACTTAGTCAGCCAAAGCCTTTTAGTATTGGTGTTTACTTCAGAGAATTAGATGCTAAACAGGAGAAGTGCCAGCGCAGAACCCTGGGGGACTCCACTGGCTACTGGTCGTTTTTTGGAGGTAACTTCCCCTATTTTTATTTCCTGCTTCCTATCTGTCAGTCAGAGCAATCCAACAGGAGACAGAGGGGTTTATTTCAAATTTACTTAGCTTTTGTGGTGCAGCAGTTAGCGTTGTCGCCTCACAGCAAGAGGTTCTCCGGTTCGATTCTCAGCTGAAATGCCTTCTGTGTGGAGTCTACATTGTCTTCCCTGCGATTGACTGTACGTTAAAAGACATGTAGATAGGTGTGTGTACCTTCTCTGAAGGTTGGGCGTCAGGCTGGCAACTTGACACTGTAAAAATTCACTGCCAGTCATAAGCAGACTGGTGATCCACTGTAGCAAACCCTAACCAGGAAAAGCCGAAAGATTTAGCTTTTCTACTATGCCTGAGCAGGGGATTGTTAAAAGCTTTGGCTAGGTAGAAGTATGCTGTGTGTGCCATTTTACCTTCATCCATTCCTATGGTAAACTTTTCAAAAAAGTCCACCAGGCTACGTAAGTTTGACCTGTCATTGAGGTTCCTTATGTCCTTACTGATAAGTTCCATGGTAAGTCTCTCCATGGCTTTGCATGCAAGGCTGGTCAGACTTATGGGTCTAGAATTTCCTGGGTCTATGAAAGATCCTCCCTTCTGCAGGGGAATGACTGCAGCTGTTCTCCATTTGCTTGGTATTAAACCTGTATACAACAGTATTGTTGAGGGGGAGGCTAAATCATGCTTAATGTTATTAAAGTCAGTGTCCTCCAGAGTGAGAAGGGCTTGTTGGGAGTGGATTTTCTTGTTCAGTCTCCTAACACTGATCAGCAACACTTTCATATTTTTCTTACATACATGCATACAAATATTTCGGCCACGGGTAATAATGCCCTTCAAACCTGCCAATACACCAAAACAGCTATTCCCATAAGTGTCAAGGCAGTTCTTAAAAATATAAAAACTATCTGAGCTATTTAAAGAGCTTACTTTAATGTAATTTGGTAGTCTATTCCATGCAACAGCTACTATCTCAGGTAACCAATTAGTACAATTCTCATTCCCAGAGGTAGTTGTATCTAAATGCCCTAATACACTGGAATAAGGCCACCTCTTAAATATCTACATGAGACACTGTACAAGTTCAGATATTTTACTCTCTCATAATTATTTAATTTTTTACATCCACTGATGCCCTTGGTATATTTCTACTGTTCTCTTTCCGATTTACTCATGGACGTTTGCTTATAAGGTTTCCATATGGTTATTCCATACTCAAATTTGGGTCTAATGTAACAAGCAAAAATGTTCATTGTTTCGGATTTCTAAAGTTTTTAAATGTTTTATTCAACTTATAGTTTGATAATAAGAAGTTATGTCTTACCATAACGTTCCATGTTAGTTGTCTTCTTCTCGCCTTATTTCTTACTGGATGGGTTCGGAGCCGATCCTCGGCTCTGACTCGGCCTATACTATAGCTCGAGAGCTATTTTTACCGGCTCGAGGCAGCCCTATATCCCACAATGCCATGCGCTAACTCCCCAGATCTCGTTTGGAAGCTAAGACATAGTATAAACAACAATCTTATAATAAAAATATTATAACCCTCTTTATTAGAAGATTACCTGATAGTAACACTAAGGATACCAGGAAAAGACGCAACATATTGTATCTCCAAAAAGGAAGGACTCAATCTCGAGTCTGTCAAGGCTAGGGGGCAGGAGGGAGGGACGCAAGAAAGAAGGCGAGAAGAAGACAACTAACATGGAACGTTATGGTAAGACATAACTTCTTAATGTTAAGTTGTCAATCTCGCCTTCATTCTTGCTGGATGGGACAGCGTCCCTAGCATCTTAGTCCTGGGTGGCTCAATGAAACAGATTCCTGAGTACAGTGGAACCAAAATCAGCTCTATGTCTGGAGGCTAAGTCAAGCCTGTAATGAGCAATAAAAGTATGTTTGGAAGCCCATGTAGCCGCTGCACAAATGGCATCTAGTGGTAACCTTGCTTGAAACGCCGTTGAAGTTGATAGAGCCCTGGTTGAATGAGCCTTAGGCCTAGAGGGAAGTTGCCTGTGCCTCAACTCATAGACCAAGGTAATAACAGATGTGAGCCATCTGGAAAGGGTAACTTTCGAAACCGGAAGCCCTTTCTTACCTGCCGCATGAGAGAAAAAGCTGATCTGATTTTCTGAATTGTTTTGTCCTGTCTAGGTAATACCGTAATTGGCGATGAACATCTAATGAATGTAATTTTGTTCAGCTCTGTTGGTATAGTCTGGGAAAAAGACAGGTAAGTCAATAGAATGATTTAAATTTGCTTCCGATAGCACTTTTGGAAGGAAGGAAGGGTTTGTTCTGAGAGTTACCCTGTCTTTATGAAAAACCAAATAAGGAGGACGGACAGACAAGGCTTGGAGTTCCGAGACCCTTCTGGCAGATGTTATAGTTACCAAAAACAGCGTTTTCCAAGAAAGTAGTTTGAGGGAACAAGAAGCTGCAGGTTCAAAAGGGGGCAGAATTAGTGAGGTTAGAACTAAATTCAAGTCCCATTGTGGAGGTGGATCTTTTACTGGAGGTCTGAGCAAAAAGATGCCCTTGAGAAAAGCTTTACAGAGTTTGTGGGACATAATGTTTGCTTCTGAGAGTCCAACATGAAAATTAGCAATGACCGCTAATTGTACTCTGATAGTGGCCGATGATGATCCAGAATGAAAAAGCTCCGCCAGAAAGTCCAGAACCTCATGAATGGGTGCATGAAAAGGATCTAAGGACCTATTTTGTGCCCAGAATGAAAAACGCTTCCATTTACTAGCATAGGTCTTCCTAGTATTGGACTTATAGGAGGCCAGAATGATATCAGGAACAGGAGGAGAGATGAGGGGAAGCCTGGCTATGGCTGGAAGTGGAGCAACCAAGCTGTGAGGTTGATGGAATGTAGATACTGATGCAGCTTGCCCGTGAGGTGGGTCAACAGATCCGGAAGGGATTCCAGATGCCAAGGCTGTTCCAGTAGGTATTTGTGCAGGAACGGGAACCAAACTTGTCGAGGCCAAAACGGGGCAATGAGGATCATTTTGGATCTCAATGCGATTGCTTTCTGAATTAATTGCGGAATCAATGGAAAAGGAGGAAAAGCATAAAGAAGACCCCGGGGCCAAACGTGAACAAGAGCGTCTCTGAGGGGTTGGCCTGGCAGAGGAAAAAGTGTGAAGAAGTCAAGGCACTTGCTGTTTTGGGGAGTTGCGAAAAGGTCGCAGCAAGGCTGGCCCCACTTTCGAAAGATTCCGTCTGCTACCGCTTGATTTAGAGACCACTCGTGAGGCATGAAGATAGTTCTGCTCAATTTGTCTGCTATGACGTTGGACTTCCCGGGGATGTGCGTTGCTATCAGAAACCATTGAGATGAAATCGCCCATTGCCAAAGTCTGAGTGCTTCTCGACAGAGGGGATAGGACTTTGTTCCGCCCTGCTTGTTTATGTACCACACCACGGACATATTGTCCGTCTGAATTGCTATAGTCCCCGTGGGAAGAGAGCTCTGAAGGGCTTGCAACGTCAAAAGCACCGCCCTCATCTCCAGGACATTTATGTGCAGGTGGCATTCTGACTGTTGCCAAGTGCCCTGGACCGTCCTGCCCTGATAATGCCCCCCCCCACCAGATCAGGGAGGCATCCGTTGTGACAGTGGCAACTGGAAGGGGGAGAACAAAGGGTCTGCCCTGAAAAAGCTGAGGGGAAACCATCCACCAGGAGAGATGTTTCTTGCAAGATGGGGTTATCCAAATGTTGTGGGTCATTGGTAGCTGTTGAAAAGACCACTGAGAAAAGAGCATCCACTGAAGGAGCCTCATGTGGAAGCGGGCTAATGGAAGTAGAAGAATCGCCGCCACCATGAGGCCCAACACTTTCAATACTCGGTTGACCTGGACTTTGTTGGGCTGAAACAGGGTCTGAACATTCCGCCTTATGTCTGCCACTCTCTGGGGTGGTAGTGCTGCAGACATTTCTGTGGTGTTTAATACGGCGCCTATAAAGTTTATACATTGACAAGGCAACAAGGAGGACTTTGCAAAATTTATAGAAATATCCAGACTGTTGCAAAGCTGAATGGTGTAATCCCTGGCCATTATGAGATCCTGTTTGGTGGTAGCGGAAATGAGCCAGTCGTCTAAGTATAGAAACACCTGGAATCCTTTCTGTCTCAGGTGAGCTGTGACCACTGCCAAACATTTGGTGAACACCCGGGGGGCTGTGGTGAGACCAAAGGGCAGGGCTTTGAATTGAAAATGACTGACTCCCAGCCGGAAGAGGAGAAACCTCCTGGAGCATCTGTGTATCTTTATGTGGTAGTACGCGTCCTGGAGGTCTAACAAGCACATCCAGTTGTCTCTGCCCAAAAAGGGTAGAATGGACTGCAGTGTTACCATCCGAAATTTTGTCTTTTGCACAGATTTGTTTAACCTGCTGAGATCCAAAATAGGTCTCAGGTCTCCTGTCTTTTTTGGTACCAAAAAGAACCTGGAGTAAATTCTGGACCCTAGCTGATCTACTGGGACTGCCTGGATGACTCTTTTTGCTAATAGCTTTTCTATTTCTAGCTGAGCCTGACCCCTTTGTGCGGGTGGTACATCTGGTAGGGGTTTTGGTGGTTGTACTGGGGGGACTGTAAAGGGGATTTTGTAACCCTCGGATATGATCTTCTGTACCCATGTGTCTTGGGAGAGGGATTGCCAGGCTTCCGGGTACAGAGATAATCTTCCCCCAACTGCCTCCGAAGGCGGACAGTCGGGCAGCTTCTCAGGGATGCTGAAAGGGTTGATCAGGAAAAGATTCCCTAGAACCCTGGTTCTGAGGACCCCCTCTGCCCCTGGGGCGGCGTCTATTGTTATTTCCCCCTCTGCCTCTAGGGGGGAAATTCACCACGTGTGGCAGGAGCAACTCCCTGGGGTTTGCGGAACCACATCTTTCCCCCCTTCTGTCCTTTAGGATAAGGTCTAGAAGGCGTGGAAAAATGGACTCCCACGGCAGAGAGAGTTTTACCATCTTGCTCGCATCTGGTGAGGGTATTCTTCACCTGAAGTCCGAACAATTCCGAACCATCAAAGGGGGTGTTAGTGAAGGACGCCTTGAAGGGATCGGCAAAGTTACAGAGCCGCATCCAAGCGTGACGTCTTAACGCAACGCCTGTACCAGCAGCTCTACTTGCTCCATCGGCTGCGTAAGAAATTAGTCTTATGGAGGAGTTAACAATGGATTTCAGGGTAGCCAGCTGAGAGTTTATTTTGTCCTTAAACTCTGCAGCAGAAGGATCCTGTACCATTTCACCCAGCTCTTTGAGCAAGTCTCTTTGAAGGCGGGTGAAATGAAAAATAGTTCAGCGATCACATAGAAAAGGTCTCTGAAGCAAAGGTCCGCTTGCCGTACCTGTCCATGGTCCTGGACTCTGTTAGGAGGATGAACAGATACAGAAGGATCAGCCAATTCCTTCTTAGTGGCTGCTGCTACCATCATAGCATCAACTGAAACACCTCTGGTGAGAAAGGATTTATCATCTGGTGCAGAAATAAATTTAGAAGGCCTCCTAGGGGTAGGTTCCATTGAATCAGGAGCTGCCCACGCCTTTCTAGCCACTACCTCCATTAGTGGGTCGAAAGGGGGAGACATGCAGGAGGTGGAAGGGCGAGATCCAAAAGTGTCAAGGTAAACCGACTCGTCCTCGGAAGGTATGAGAGTGGACCAATTTCCCCTCTGTATTAGAATTTCCAGGATGTCTGAAAATGAGACATCCTCAGAGGGGGATCTGGGGGAACCTTCCGATTCATCCAAGTCGGTGCCCGATGTGACAGACTCGGGGGAGTCTATGTGCTTCCTCTTGCACTTTCTTTTCCTAGGGGGTTCCCCTGAAACTTCAGGGGAGCCCTCGGAAGAGGAGGAGACACCCAAAGTGGGTACCCCACGCTTTGGATCTCTGCTGACAGGTGCAAGAGAATGGCCAGAGACCATAACAGGCACTATGGAGGGAGGAGCTGTAGAACTTAACCTTGGAGTGGACACTGGGTCCAGCACACTCCTCATCACCTCGAAGGCGCCCCTATCAGACACCAAAGGTAGCACCGGCTCCGAAGAGACCGGAACCACCCCCGGAGCCGACAGAGAAGACTCCGAGAATGATGTCGGGGCCGAACTAACCAGAGCCGAAGCTCCGAGAGGGAGAGCGGGGTCGGACAAGGGTCCGATGCCACTCGCCCCCCGGAGCCGACAATGGAGTCTCGGCGCCCGGACCTCTCCACGGACGGAACCAATGAAGAGGTCGGAGCCGACGACACCGGAGTCGAAGGAGGAAGTATTGTCTCCGACGTAGGCAAGGTCACGGTTCCGAGAAACTCTGGCTCCGAGCTCGAGTGATGAGTCAGAGGAGGAATAGATAATTGTATCGAAGGAGCCACAGTCTGGTGAGGTGGGCTCTGGAGCATTTGGGCCAGTGCCTGAGATTTTATGAGTCTACTGACCACCCTCTCGATGTCATGGTCAGAAAGCCTAGATGACCTCGATGAATGAGTCCTATGACTCTGCTCCGATAAGAGAGGGGATCTCGGAGCCGATCTAACGGACTCTAGAGAGGGGGACCTAGAGCGCTTGCGTGCTGGGGTCGGCTCCGATGATGGTTTCAGAGTGGAAACCACTTTGCTCGCCTCGGAGCGAGCCGGAATCAAGGTCGGAGCCATCTCGATAATGCCAGCCCTCGACTCAGAAGCTGGAGCCAAGGGTTTGGCGGTTTTTGATGACTTCCCCGAACCAGACTTGGACAGGGAGTCATCAGGCTTTAACAAGCCCCTTAGAATAAGCTTGTTATGCCTCTCCTGCAGGACTCTTGAACTAAATCCATGACAAACGGAACAAGAGTCCTACAGGTGTAAAGACCCCAAGCAAGAGACACAAGAAGTGTGACTGTCTGTCAGAGACATCTTCTGACAGCACGAGTCACACTTCTTGAATCCAGAGACCTTAGAGTCTTTGGACATAGTCTAGACCACAGTAAAAAAACACAATCAGTCCACACACACACTCAGTTTAAAATTAAATATAAAAATAGTTAAGGGAACTGACTAAACCCACACACACAGATAGGAAGGGGTGGGGAAACAGAGGTAAAGCCCGTAGGCCTAAGATAAAAAATTAACTAAAGAAGGGGATTCAAGAATAGGATAATCAGTAGGGACCTAGACAAGGATAACTACTGGGAAAAAAATACCTGAAAACTAGTTCAATGAAGTAAAAACTCCTTACTGACCTGAGCCGATAAAAAGGACAACCTCATAGCGAAGCGGCAAACAAGATCTGGGGAGTTAGCGCATGGTATTGTGGGATATAGGGCTGCCTCGAGCTGGTAAAAATAGCTCTCGAGCTATAGTATAGGCCGAGTCGGAGCCGAGGATCGGCTCCGAACTCATCCAGCAAGAATGAAGGCGAGATTGACAACTTAACATTTACTATTAAACATTTGGTTGATGTGTTTAGAAAAACTCAGAGCTGCATCTACCCATATACCCAGGCCCTTAAATGAATCTACATTTTCAATCACTGTGTATTAAATATTCACATTTCAATTTATGTCTCTCAAATCTCATATTCTTAGTTTTTGATGTACTTAGCATATTATTCTCCTGTGGCCAAATGGTCAATTTAGTCAATTTCTTTTGCAGGCATGTCTTATCTGTAAACACACGTAATCAGTTTACCCATTTTCAAGTTATTTGCATACAGACTATAGAACACTTAGATGAAAACAACAGATCTGAAAGATACAATCTAAACAAGTATTGGCCTAGGAAAGCCTTGTCAGATACCTTGAATTTCACCTGTCCAATTGTTGTATGACACTTACCATGTCCTATTTATAAGCTACAACTATCCATCTTATCAACAGTAATGATTGATAAGAGGATGAGCGGTAGGGAGGGCTGTGCTGTTCCGGCTCCCTTAGCCTGGATCCAGGTGCAAAACCTTTTCCACTTGTCAGCATAGGACTTTCTAGTGCTGGGGCATCTGGCCTCACGTATAACATCTAGGACTTGTTTGCTTAGGCTGGCAGCTTCAGGAGAGGTCAGGGAATAAGCCAGGCTGCCAGGTTGAGGGTCTGCAATTGGGGATGCATGAATTCTCCATTCCTCTGTGTCAGGAGTGTTGGGATCTGAGGTAGATGCCATGGTGGCAGGGATGACAGGCTGCGCAGCAGTGGGTACCAGTGCTGGCATGGCCAGTCTGGAGCAATCAGGACTATCCTCAGTTTTTCCTCCCTTATTTTGAGCAGTATCCTTGAAATGAGTGGTAGAGGGGGAAATGCAAAGACCGAGAGGTTTACCCACTGGAAGGATAGTGCATCCACTTTCCAGGCCTTGCTGTGAGGTTCCCTGGTGCAAAATTTGCTGATATGATGATTGGAGTGGGAGGCAAAGAGGTCCACCTTCGGGGTGCCCCATTTCTGGGTTACAAGGGCGAAGGTTTTGTGGTCTAGCTGCCACTCATGTGGGTCTAGCAGGTTTCTGCTTAAGTTGTCTGCCAGAGAGTTTAGGGAGCCTCGCAGAAATTGTGCTAGCAGGTGTAGTTGCATGGCTGAGGCCGTGTGCCAAAGGGTCATGGCAAGCCTGCAGACAGGATAAGAGTGAGTCCCTCCCTGCTTGTTGATATACCACATCACTGTAGTGTTGTCTGTTTTGATCAGTAGAGGCCCAGGGGACAGTAGGGGTCTGAAAGCTGACAGGGCGTGCTGAACAGCTACCATCTCTTTTTGGCTGATGTGCAGATGTATTTGATTTGGGCTTCAATGGCCCCGAATGCACCTGCCATCCAGGTGTGCACCCCAAGCATAGTCTGACACTTCTGTGGTGAGGGTCTGGGTGGCGTGGGGTTGTGAGAAGGGAAGTCCCTTGTTGTGGTTGCATGCTGCTGCTCACCAAAGAAAATCTTTCCTTAGACAAGGTATCATTAGTATGATGGTTTCCAGGTCTTGAGAGTGTTGACACCAAAGTCTTTTAAGTACCACTGTAGTTTCCACATATGCAGTCTGGCATATGGAATGAGTACAATGCAGGAGGCCATGAACCCTAGAGCTTGCAGGATTTTCCTTGTGGATAACTGGGTTCTGGTGGCTAGTTGAGAGAAGTAGTCTGTCAGGTAGGCTTGTTTTTCTGGAGTAAGGAATGCCATCTGGGATGCTGTGTCCAGGCTTGCTCCTAGGTATACAATTTTTTGTGTGGGGACTAGTTTTGATTTCTTTTCATTGATAGTATACCCCAGGGAGGTCAGTAGATCCTTTATAAAGGTCAGGTGCTGTAACAGCTTTCCCTGAGTGTCTGCCTGAATCAGGCAGTCATCGAAGTACGGGTAAATTTGAATATTTCTTTCTCTGTAAAAGGCAATGGCTGGAGCCAGGTATTTTGTGAAAACTCTGGGAGCATTGGATAAGCCAAAGGGAAGTGCAGAGAACTGAAAGTGCATAGATCCTGCCCTGAAACATAGATATTTCCTGCAAGATTCCTTGATTGGGATGTGCAGGTAGGCCACTTTTAGGTCTAAGGTAGCTAACCAAGCATCCTTGGAAAGCATAGGAAGAAGCTGATGTAGGGTGAGCATTTTGAATTTTGGTATCACCAGAAAGGTGTTTAGAATGCTTAGATCGAGGATTGGGCGCCAGGTGCTTTCTTTTCTGGGTACCAGGACAAGTCTGGAATAGAAACCTTGGCCTATCTGTTCTGCATTGCCCTCATGGAGAGCAGGGAAAGGACTTACTTTTTGGCCTCTGCCCACTGGTTTGGAGGAAAATCTGGGAACCCTTTTGGGGTTGGCAGACAGTAGAAATAAAATTTGTATCCCTGGGATACTATGTTGAGGACCCATCAGTTGTTGGTAATAAAGGCCCAGTTGCTTGCATGGAAGGAGAGTTTTCCTCCTAGGGACACAAGCAGGTGGATAGAGGTAAGGAGTGGAGGTGTAAAGTCACTGAGTTCTTACCATAATGAGGAGGGTTTGCACTCCCTGTTTTTGAAGAGAAGGAACTTCATTGCTTAGATCTCTGCATTCCCTAGGGCTGATGTCGGGGGGGGGTCTGCTTCCCCTGAGTCTGGGCTGAGCTGGCCTAGAGGGGGCAGGAAAGGACCAGTGCTTGGAGGGGCAATGCCTACTGAACCTCTGAGGCTGGACCTGTAAGAAGTCTTTAACTGTTTGCATAGATTTAGCTTTTTCTTCCATCTTTTTTAAGACCTCTTCTGCCTTGGTGCCAAAAAAATTGTCGTTGTTCAATGGTGCGACCAATAATTTGGATTTGACATGATCTGGCAAGGTCTGTTCCTTAAGCCAAGCATGACTTCTAAGGACAGAACCAGTGACTGCTGCCCTGGCAAGATGCTTCTAGGGTGTCAAAGCCACATTGCAAGGTGTGCTTAGTAATCTGACTTGCAGAATGCATAAGCTCTTGTAATTCTTTATTTTCAGCACAAGCAGGAAAGGAAGATATTTTTTGTTTGAGGAGTTTCATGGTATGCTGCTGATATTCCAGCATGTGGAACTGACAATTTAATGCTCTAATAGCAAGAGTAGCAGAGGTGTATACTTTTTTACCCATCTGTCTAAAGCTCGAGAATCCCTGTCTGAGGGGGTGGAATTCTTAGCTGAGGTTGCTTTAATTCCTTTAGGTCCTTGAGAGATGACCTCTGGGTCAACAGTAGGATTTTTGAAAAGGAATTTGTGAGAGTCAGGGACTCTGTAGTACCTGTCAGGTTTCCTGGGAGCAGGAGGAAGGGTGTCAGACTGGAATCCATTAAAACATCATCCACAACATCCAAGGCAGGAGGAATGGCCAAAGGTCTGTGCTGTGGTAAATCTAAGAAATCCCTGAGTCTCTTTTTTGACTGAGGATAGTCTTGACATTCCCATTGGAAATGCTCCCTTAAAGTATGAAGGGTTTCCCCAAATGAAAAATCCTGGGGTGGAGAGGCAGAAGGAATGGATTCCTCTGCATCAGAATTCTCATAAGCAGAGAGGGTTGCATGTCTTCATATTCAGAAGCATCAAAGTCATCGGACTCCTGTTCAGATAAAACTACTGGGGGCAAGTCTCTTTCTTTTGGAAGAGGTAGCCTGGCTTCCCCTAATGAGCATAATAAGGTCTTCTGCCATTTTAAGCATTTGAGATTGAGGCAAGGAAGCAGGTGCTTGAGCTTGGGTCCTCGGCTTTTTGGGAGTAGTTCATACCCTGGGCCTTAGAAACTCTGTAGTTTTAGAAAGAACTGAAGATGGGAAAGAAGTCGTCGGACTGTGTCAAGTACTGGTAGTGCGAAGTACTTCCTCGGAAGCTGGTGCCTGCTCAGCGGCTCTGGACCCAACCAAGGTAGAGACATCCGCAGGATCCTTAGTCAAAGAAGAGTCTTGCTGCATCCGAAAGGGTCTTGGTAGCGGCCTGCGAATCCACACAAGTGGGCATCAGGGGCTGTGAAAGCACCTCAGGACTAGAGAACTGACGACTAGCTTAGCGTAAGAGTCGTCAGCAGTTTTGGACCTGTGCGGTCTGTCTCTGTCTTTATCCTTAAGTTTTTTCAGAAGATTGGTATTTGAATGGCTTACCAAAGCCATATCGGAATTTGAGGACTGAGAGCGAAAATATCTAGCTAAAATAAAGGCCTGACGACATATAGTTCTGGCATTGAACAAAGCACAAAAGCGACAGTGAGGGACGTCGTGGTCTGGGCCTAAACAGGTGACACAGTAAGAATGGAAGTCTTGGTGTGGTATTTGCTTTCAACAGGTGAGGCAATTGTTAACCTTTTCTGACATCGGTTAGAGCAAGAAAAAAGGATCCTCGACGGGATACTTAGCTTTAGAAGACTTCAACTTCAATTCAGAACAAAAACTCAGGTAGCGGCCAACCGGCACTTGTGCGGACTGCTTCTGCTTTGGGCTCCTCGGCAAGAAAGACTGATGTAATGGTGTCTGCTGCCTGATTTTATACCACTGAAGACCTGACGTCAGTCTTGCAGTGACAGCAACTGACACAGAAATATTAAGCCTCTGGTATTTGGGCCGACTGAGGGCTACCCCTGCCAGGTAAACCCAAATGTGATGACTGCAACAGTGAAACATGAAGAGCATCTGGAAGATGAATGGCCAAGTTAAGGCTGAGTTCAGATACCACCTTGGGCATAGAGGAAGGGTTAGGTCTGAAGGCTACTTTGTCCTTGTCAAAGACAGTGAAGGGTTCCACAGTCATAAGAACCTGTAGTTTACAGACTCTTCTAGCTGAAATGACAGCTATAAGAAAAGTGATCTTTCAAGTCAGCATCTTTAAGGGAGCAGAGGCAGTTGGTTCGAATGGCAATAGGGTTAGCTTTCCCAAAACATAATTTAAGTTCCACGCAGGTACAGGGTCCCTCCTGAGAGGTCTTAGGTATATCACCCCTCACAGAAACAGTTTCATGTGTAGGTGAGAGAAAAAAGTACTCTGTAGGCATGTTGAAATTGCTGATGCATTAACCTTTATGCTGGAGTAAGAAAGACCCTGATAAAACAGGTGACATAGGAAAAACAATACTGAATGAATGTCTGCTTGAGCTGAAATAGTCTGCTGGCCATGGCACCATGTGGATAATCTTTTCCATTTTGCCATATATGATTTCCTGGTGTTCAGCTTTCTTGCCTCCTTAAGAACAGATAATATCTCCTTAGGATGAGGCATCGAGGTGGGTGTGATGGCCCAATCCCCAAGTATCCAGTTTCAGAGACATCAGGTTTGGGTGGAAAACTGATCCCCTGACTTGCCCGAGAAGGTCCCCCCTCACTGAGGGCAAGGACCAGAGAAGAACCAATGTTGTCTGGACAAGAAGGGGGCTACCACAATCATGATGGGTCTGTTGATCCTGGTCTTGGTGAGTACCCTTGGAATCAAGGGTATTTGGGAAAGGCATACAGGACTTTCTGGGTCCATGTGAAGGAGAAAGTATCCATCTTCCTGGCTTACTCCTGTTAGGTTCTTGAGCAGAATTTCAGAAGTTGTTTGTTCTGGGGAGAGGCAAACAGGTATACAGATGGGATTCACCACACTGTAGTGAGATCTAGGAACAATTCCCTTAATTCCCTTTTCAATATCCATTTGCTTAGGTCTAGTAAGTTCCTGATTTCAGGGAATCTGCCAAATATTGCCATGGCCTGGTATGTACAAGTGCAGTGAGAGTGATCCACATGTCCTTGGCCAGCATCCAGATCTATCTATTAAACCTGCAGGAGTAAGAAAAGGTCCTCCCCTGTTTATGTAATATATGACTGTGGTATTGTCTGTCCAAGTTTGCAGGGCTCCTGAATTCAAGTGCAGGCAGAAAGCTTTCATGGCCAGAAAACTGGCTAGCATTTCCTTCAGATTAATAGGTCCGTACTAGGCTATCTGCCCTAGGGCATTTATAAGCCTAGCCAGAGTGTGTGTGGCTTTCACCACCCCTTAGGATGAGAATACTATGCCCTTTTAGGGTTTAGTGTACTGTGCCTCTGTCTAGTAGTGACACAGAGATGACCCCCGGGGTAAACCTACGATCTCCCATCCACTCGTCAAGATTTCTCTTGAATAGAATCAGTGAGGGGCTCTGCCTAACATGGACTGGGATTCTATTCCAGAGTGTAGGGAGCCTCTGGGTTATGAATCTGTCCCTCCAGCACGTCCTATTTATTTCTGTGTTGAGGTTTAAGTCTCTTGCTCTCGTGGCTCTGATGGATTTGGATTTTCTGAGGTGGAGCATGTCCATTAATTCGGGATTGGACATGGCCTTGTACGTCAGGCACAGATCACCTCTGAGTAGGCGGTATGCGACTGAATAGAGCTGGAGTTTTTTCAGTCGGGCAGCATATGACATATGTTTAAGACCCTTTATCCTCTTGGTGAGGAACTTTTGGGGTCTTTCCAACTGCTGCAGGTGTCGGTGAGATACATCCCAAATGGGGCATTGTACTCAATCATTGGCCTGATAAGAGAAGAGTACAGGGGCACAATGACCTCTCTTGATCTAGATGTGAAACCCTTCATGATAAGGTGGGCAATATAGAAGGTCTTCCTAACCACTTTGGGAATGTGAGTGTCAAATGAGAGGTTACTGTCAACCTGGGTCCCTAGGTCCCTGATTACCTCTTCCATACTTAATGGATTACCACCTATGTGGTAATTTGTGGGTACCTTGTTTTTCCCAAAGGGTATGACTATACATTTTTTGGCGTTCAGCTTAAGGCCATGGCTCTGGCACCAATTATCCGTTTCTATGAGGCCTCTCTGAAGGATGTTTGTGTCCGCTGGAGTATCAATTATGGTGCCCAGTTTGCAGTCATCTGCAAACTTTGTCAGCCACAATCCTCCTATGTTTGCCTGCACCTCGGAAAAATAAATGCCGAACAAGAGGGGTCCCAGGACTGAGCCCTGTGGGACACCGCTTGTGACTGGCTTAGAGTCTGACATAGCGCCAGCAACTCTGACCCTGTGGGTTCTGTCCTTGAGCAAGTTTGCAACCCATCTTGTGACATATGGGTTTACATTTAAGCTGGTGAGTTTGTCTATGATGCCCGAGTGGGGTATTGTGTCAAAGGCTTTTGCAAGGTCAAGGTAGGCTGTGTGAACTGCCTTGCCCTCATCAATGGCCTTAGTGACTGTTTCAAAAAAGTCGACCAAGTTCAAAAGGCAGGATCTGCCATTGACAAAGCCAAATTGGGTAGGATCCAATGTCTGTAGGTCCCCAAAGTCTTTGTTTATGAGTTCTATAATGATCCTCTCCATAGCTTTGCAGACCAGGCTCGTCAAGCTTATGGGGCGGTAATTTCCAGGGTCCGTAGAAGCACCGCCTTTGTGAAGTGGGACCACTATTGCCATACGCCACTCTTTGGGTACGTATCCTGTAGTAAGGCTAAGATTAAACAGCAGCCTTGTGTGTGGGTTTAGTTCCTCTTGGAGTTCAGGTAGCACACAGCCCGGGACACCGACCGGTCCCATTGATGCTGTGTTTTTAGCTTTAGAAAGGGCGGCTCTTACCTGGGCATCTGAGATGTTAGGGAGGCTACACTCTGCTGGGATAGTTATTTCTCCTTTTGGGGAGGAGAAATTTGCACTGAACCTGTCTGCCAGAATGTTGGCAATGTCAGTGGGTTCAGTGTATTTTGTGTCATTTTGGACTAACTCTGAGCATATCTGGGAGTTTCCACCCAGGTTTCTAACATAGCTAAAGAAGGCCTTGTGATTGTCTTGTGTGTCTTTTGCAATTTTTCTCTCAAAGTTGGCCTTGGATGATTTTATGAGTGATCGTAATTTTTTGCTAGTACTGATCAGAGATGCCTTCCCTTTTGGGGATTTTGTTCTGTCATGTAGTAGCTTCCTCCTCCTGTTGTAAAGTTTGTTTATGGCTGGGGTCCACCAGACCGGGTGCCTGCCTTTGGGGAATGGGTATTGGTTTTATTTGGGATTGCATGATCCATGCATTCTTGAAGGTGCCCGTAAAAGGCATTTGCAAAGGATTCAGCAGTGTGGGTTTTGGTTTCCACTGGCCCAGGGGCCTTGAAGGATACCACTTCAGTCTTAAGAAGTGTGAAGTTGGCTTTTGAGAAGTTCTTCACTGTGGTATTTTGTGCAGGGGGTGGGGGCGGGATGTGGATATCCAGTGAGATTAATTTATGGTCTGATCTTACCAAAGAGGGATATACTTCTGGTGTGGAGCATTTTGTCCTCATGTTTGTGATGATCAGGTCTAGTATATTGTCTCCTCTTGTGGGAATGGTGACTAGTTGTTCCATTGCATTTGAGTTTATGAATTCTAGGAACATTTGGGCTAGGGTGTTGGGGCTTGAGTAATGTTCCCAGTCTATGTTTGGGTAGTTGAAGTCTCCCAAAATGATGGTATTTGGAGAGACATTCATACTCTCCAGTGTCTTCAGGAAGGCTGTGTGGGGTTCCTGAGTTTGAGAGGGTGGTCTGTAGCATGCTACAAACTGTAAGGCAGTTTTGCCTATGGTTAGTTGCACCTGGATGGTCTCCGATGCTTCGTGCGTTGCCACTGACCTGGAGGTGTGGGTATCTTTGATGAATATGGATACTCCCCCTCCTTTTGTGGTTCGGTCCAAGTTTTGGGGCCGGAAAGCATGATATGAGGTAAAACCTGATAGTGCTGGGGTGCTCTCAGGAGCCTTGAACCAGGTTTCAGTCACTGCACAGACATCGATGTTCTCCATACTGAGGAGGGCTTCAAGGGCGTGCATCTTGAGGTTTAGACTTCTGGCATCAAGCAGCATTACCCTTAGTTTTTTTCCACTTGTGTTTTCTAGGGAGGTAGGTTTGTCATTTGAGCCTTGCCTAAAAAAGACACTATGGAGGTGGCAAGAGCCTTCGCCAATATCCGGAAGCCCAGGGCTGACAGGTGCAAGCCATCCCTTGCGAAGCAGCGTGGCTCGTCAAGCATGTCATCCCAAGCAGACAGACATTGGATCCCCTTTGAATGACACCAGTAATTAAGCCAATTGTTAAAACTGATCATTTTGTCTTTGTACTGTGGCATCATTCTTGGTGAGGGTAAGATGCTGCTCAGGGTCAGGGTCATACCGGCCTGGGCTACATAATCAGAGAGCTCCTCTATGTCTCTTTTCATGTAGTCCAGGGAGGTACGTCTCAGGTCGTTCACACCGGGATGTACAATGACTGAGTCATATTTGTACTTGCTGTGGAGTGACCTGAGTGCTTGGGTTATGTGGCAGATTCTAGCTCCCGACAGGCAGCTTACTGTGACCTTTTCCTTGTTCAGTCTGGTGAGCGGGACGTCAGTGTGTCTGACTATGGAGTCACCTATTACAAGTGTGTCTGGCATGTTGTTTGGCCTTAAGAGCTGTGACTGTTTAGCACACTGACTTTGTGAACTGTGTGTTGCATGTGCTATGTCTTGAGGTGGTGGTTGCTTGGGTGTCTGCTTTGGAGGCCTCTGTTGTTTTGGTAGCTTTTTAATCAGCGCCTCTGAGTATGTTTTTGTCTGTTTATGTGTTTGGTTTGCAGTTGTGATAGTTTTATGTGAGACTGGGTTTGTGGTGTGCGTGGTTACCTTCTCCTCCTGACTGGTCTTGCCAGTACTGAATTGAGAGAGCTCAGCCTCCAGTTTGGCTATATAGTTGCAAATCTCGCATATACTTGTATTTGTTGGGAGGAGGAGAGGGTTGTCTGTGTACATGAGGCAATTGTAACATTGCCTCAAGATTCCCAGATTCACCAGCTGAACAGGAGAGGACGCCAGCAACTGACCCTTCGACATGCTAGAAATAGTGAAAAAGATTGCTGTGTAACGGAGTCAGAAAGGACCTATACGGAAATGGGTACTCAAGGGAATTTAGGTGAATGAAGTACTTTCTTTTGTTTAAGAGTGCTTTACCTGTATAAAAAATGCTTTAGGAGCAAGTGCTGAGCTTTTCAGATAGAGTATAGGCTGTTTAGATTGCAAGTAGAACAGTTCTAAGGGAAAAACTGAAGAGCAGACTTTACGGAGCCAGAAACAGTTTAAACTTGATTAACCGGCGCTGCCCTATGCTGCTCTATGAGCAACTTTGTGCTAATTCGCGCTAAAGCGCGCAAAAGCGGGCTTTATAGCAGGGGGTTGAAAAGAGCCAGGAATTGACCCAAAATGGCCAATAAACTACAAGTTGCTGGGCTGGAACCAATCCTCTAGGGACAAATAGGTTGCTCAGTGCTCCCCACTCCCACTGGTGAACAAAGAAGCTTCCTCTTATCCAAATAAGGATATGGATAGCACAGGAACTAAGACAAAGCCCAGAGATCAGCAAAATCTGAAGACTGGACTATTCTAGTTCAGAAAAGCAGGAAAACAAGGATTTTTTTTTCTTGTAACTGTCTCTCTTATGGGGGCCAAGCACCCCATACTCTCACTGGACTACGTGGGCTCCCCAAGCTAGGTCTGTCTGTGGTGATGGACTTGTCTGCCTGAGGCAGCATGAAGGTTGATCCTGGGTTCATATGTATAGTGTCTTACCACAGAAGCTCATTCTTGAGGCATGGGAGCAAGGGAAAAAGGGTTTCAAGGGGCTAAGAGTGTTCTTTCCAGACATTTTTGAGAAACTAATAGATCTTCTCTTGTGCCAAAGGGACCATTAGGCTACATGAAGCCATGTACCCTAACTCTATGGCCAAGATAAGATGTTTTCTAAGCAAGTGGTTCAAATACTCTGTGAGGAAGACTATCTTATCCTGAGGGGAGGAATGTCTTCTGGATGGCTCCCAGAAATAGGATCCTTGTTTGGGGAGTCACCTGAGACTTCTGTAAGTTCAGTGTGAAACCCACCTTTTGGAAGCAGTCTACAGACATATTGAGGGCATTTAGGATCCCTGAGGTGGACCTTCCTTGGATGAAACAGTTGTCTAGGTAGGGACAGATGTGCACTCCCAGAATTCTGCAATGTGCTATCACTGAAGCCAAGCATTTTGTGAACACTCTTGGGGTGGTAGAGAGCTCAAATGGTAGAGCACAAAACCTGCAGTGGGTGCCTAAAACTAAGAACTGTAAGTACTTTTTGTGGCTGAGAACTATAGGAACATGAAGATAGGCATCCTTTAGATTGACTGTAACTATAACGCATCCTAAAAAATCCTAAGCAAAAGCTTTAGCAGAGTAACCATCTTGAATTTTATCATGTGAAGGAATTTCTTTAGTCTTCAGAGATTTCAGATAGGTCTCCAGGTTCCATCATTTCCTGGGACCAGAAAGAGTCTTGAATAAAAACATTTCTCCTTTTGACTTGGCTGAACCAGTTGTAAGGACCCTTGTCTCAACAAATCGCTGATAATTGGTGGCAAAGGGTGTTCTTGCTCCTTTGGAAGACTTGACATGCCCAAAAATAGGGAGAATTTGCCTGAACTGGATAAAGTATCACTCTTCTATAATTCTGAGATCCCACTGATTCCTTGTAATGGTCTTCCACTGGTTTAAGAAAAGAGAAAGCCTGCCTGTCAGGAGTCTGGGAGGGAGGGAAGGGGGTTAAGGGGGCAAAAAGGGGTAGCAAATAGTAATTTCTGTTCTATGTGTTGGGTGTGCATTTTAGCAGCACCCGATCTCTGAGGCTGTTCTAGTTGCCTTCTTCTTGATTCCCTTGTTTTTTTTTTCCATGGGGAGGCCTCCCCTTGTCTTGTCTAGGCTGGAAATGCCAAAGCTTACAGGGGTAGTTTCTGCTGTATCTTGGAGTTGGGGACATGAAGAATTAAACAGTTTTAATCTATTTGCTTTTTTTGCCTAGTTTCTTGAAGACTTGTTCAACTGGGGGCCCAAACAGCAACTCTCTCTCCAGTGGGGCATCCAATAACTCTACTTTAACCTGGCCTGACAGTGGCCGATTTCTTAGCCAAGCATGTCTGTACATGACTGATCCTGTGGCAGCTGCCCTGCAATAAGCATCTAGTGCATTATAACCACATTTCAAGGCGTGCCTGGCTACCTATAAGGCTTCTATAGCAATGTCCTGCATGTCTTTGTATGAAGTTCTGTCTGCCATGGAATTAAGTTTTGTTAACATTTTGTCTTGAAGTGATTCTAAATATTTCATCACATGAAACTGACAATTTAATGCTCACATGGCAAGGGTAGCAGAGGTACAGGTTTTCTTACCAAACCTCATCAGACCTATCGCTGAGCACAATGCCTCCTTTGGGATGTACATAACCAGGTATATGCAACAAATGGAACATCCAAAGAGGTTCCTCACTAAAGGAATACGAAATATGTCCTATGTGGATTACCTAAACACCCTATTCATGTATTCCGTCTCCTACAGGCTGTTGAAGGGAGATCTATCCTTGGCATACAAGGCAGTGTCAGACACCAACCTGCTGGACCTCCTGCATTTCCGCAAAACAAACAGCACCAGAATTGCCCATTCTAAAGACTTAAACCTTGCTTGTGATATAAACAGGACCTGCTGGAGAGACAGGTATGTATCCCAGAGACTAACTCTTTCTGGAATAGGCTCCCCATCGATGTGAAGCAGAGTTCTTCCCTAACCCAATTCAACTGTAACTTGAACAACTGGATGGGGAAGAGGACATTCATTCTTGGTTTGGCATCTATATCTTTAATGGACACCGGTATCCTGTAAATGGTTCGTCTCCCAGGCCCTTGCTTACACTTATCAAGAGCACGGGAATTTGTCACAGATTTGGGATGCATGGCTAGGCTTAAAAGGGCCCTTGCAGTCATTAGCCTAGTAAGCACCTGTGAAACCTGTTCAGGAGTCTGCTTTTCCTGTCACTATGTAATGGGTGCCAGGATGGCCTTTTGGTAACTTCAGTGGAGAATACTGAAGGGTCAGCTTTAGAAATTTGGTAGAAATGTTTATGCAAGTCAAGTACCATGTAAAACCTATCTGGTTTCCTAGGAACAGGTGGCAAGGAATCCAGCTGTAAGGTTATGTCCTCAAATGCATCCTTTAGCACTGTGTGTACCAGGGGAATAGCCAATGGTAGAGTAGTTCCCTGCAGTGTATCTGAGCTTGGCAGAACTGCTTACTTTCCAGTTAAAGTCTTCTTTCATTTTATGCAACATTTCCTTGAAGGAAAGGTCTTCGAATGGGCAGGAAGGGACTTGGCCCTAAGGGGGGGATTAGGGCAAAGTAGCTGCTGCATTTGTTGTTCATAGGTGATGCAAAGAGGTCGCAGCAAGGCTGACCCCAGCAATGAAAAATCTCCTCTGTCATTCTGGACTTGAGAGACCACTCATGAGGTAGAAGAATGCATCTGCTCAGTTTGTCTGCTATCATGTTTGAGCTCCCCAGGATGTGGATTGCTATTAGAAAGTGGTTGGAGGAAATCACCCATTGCCACACTCTGAGTGCTTCCCAACACAGGGGATAAGACTTGGTTCCACCTTGCTTGTTGTACCAGACCACCAACATGTTGTCTGATTAAACTGCAATTGTTCCTAGAGGGAGGACAAACTAAAAGAACTGCAATGCTAAAAGCAATGCCCTCAATTCCAGGATACTGATATGCAGGTTAGCCTCTATCGGGGACCAAGTGCTTTGGACTGTTCCTCCCAGATAATGCCCTCTCACCCCCTCTGGGAGGCATCAGTGGTCACTATGGCGTTGGGCTGAGGGGAAACGAAGGGACGGCATAAAAGAATTTACTTGGATTCCATCCACCAGGATAAGTCCTTCTTGCAGCGACTGGTGATAAGAACTTGGTACGTCACTGGATGGGTTCGAATGGACCACTGGGATGACAGAAGCCATTGCTGGAGCCGCATGTGGAATCTTGCTAGAGGAGCCAAGGTAATGATTGTCTCCATGGATCCTAAAGCTTGATGGACTAGAAGTGCAAGAGCTTTGTCTTTGGAGAGAATGGCTTGTACTTGGGATTTTACCTTCTGTAGCCTGTGCAGAGGAAGAAAAGCTGCACAGGGGATGGTATTCAAATGAGCTTCCTATGAACTCTATATCTTTGAGTGGGACTTAGCTGAGATTTTGATAGCTTCACTGTGATGCCCAGATTAGAAGAGGTGTAGAATGAAGTCTGTTGCTTGAAGCAGTAGATGCCTGGTGGGGGCGGTGATGAATCAGTCATCTAGATAAGGAAACATGACAATCCATGCAGTCTCAAGTGAGCTGTGACTGTTGCCAGACATTTGGTGAACACCCTGGGGGCTGTGGTGAGACCAAAGGGCAGCACTCTGAACTGAAATTGACTGGCTCCTAGCCGAAAACGGAGGAATCTTCTGGAGTATTTGTCCATTTTTATGTTGTAACACCAGTCTTGAAGGTCTATGGAACACATCCAATCATTTTCCTCTGGAAAGGGAAATATAGATTGAACCATGACCATCCAGAATTTTGCTTGCTGAACGAACTTGTTCAGAATGCTGAGATCTTAAATTGGTCTCAAGTCCTGTGTCTTTTTTGGCTCTAGCAGCTGTTGAATCTCTAAGGTTGCTTGGTTCCTCTGATTGGGTGGAACATCGGGGAGTCTTTGTTTTGATCTGGGAAATAGGGTGAAGGGGATATAGTAACCTCTGGCAATAATCCTCTGCACCCAAGCATCTGAAGTTATTTGTCACTAGGCTGTTGTGTACAGTAAAAATCTTCCCCTGACTGTTTCAGAGGTAAGCAATTGGGCCCCCTTTTAGGAGTGCTGGTAGGGTTGTCCAGAGAAGGAATCTCTGGGCCCCAGATTCTGCAGGCCATCTCTGCCTCAGGGTTGGCGTTTTCCGTTAGAGCTCCCTCCTCTGCCGCAAGGAGAGACTCCAGCATGTGTATCCTGAAAAGGCCCTTGGAATTTTCTGAACCACATCTTTCAGATCTGCTGATTCCTAGACTAGGACAGGGAGAGAAGAAAAATGTATGCTCACTGCAGATAGGGTCTTTCGATGCTTCTCACACCTGGCTACAGTCTCTCTGACTTTGGGGCTGGATAAAGAAGATCCGTCAAAAGGAGCACTGATGAAGGAAAACCTGAATGGCTCCGAAAACTCTAACAGGTGCATCCAGGCGTGTCATCACATGGCAACACCTGAACCAGCTGATGTGGTTAACCCTTCAGCTGCATGAGAAATGAGGCTTATGGATGAGTTGGAAATAGACTCCAGGGTGGTTAGCTGGGAGGCTGCTTTGTCCAGGACCTCCTCAAGCACAGCTACTGCTAGGAAAGCTGATAGCTCCTTGATCAGGTCCCTCTGGAGCCTAGTGAAATGTGCCAAAAAATTCAAAGACCTTAATGTGAAGGTTGATAAAGAGTATACTGACATTCTAAATCTGTCCATCACCCTGGACTCTCGGTTAGGGGGATGAACAGAGGAACTCTCCTCAGCTAGTTCCTGTTTGGTGGCTGCTGCCACCACCACAGCATCTACTGTTAACCTTTTTGCCCAGTGCTGGTGGCTGTCAAGAGCTGATAGTATTTTGTCCAGTCTCCAGGAAATTGGTTCTATGGAATCAGGAGCCTTCCAAGCCCACTGTGCACTCAATTTAATGAGATTGTAAGCGGGAGGGGTCACCCAAGAAGTAGATGGGGGGCAATGAAGGCTTGTAAGTACGGCTCCTCAGAGTTACGGTCTTTGAGCTCCCAGTTATTCCTGTGTTTGAGGATCTCTAGGATGTCTCAGAAAGAGACGTCTTCCGGGAGTGACTGAGAGGAACCCTCCCCATTATAGAAGTCTGTGTCTTCCGTGATCGATTCCTCAGGGGAATCCAAATGTTTCCTTTTACGCTTTTTCTTCTGGGGAGGCTCCTCAGTGGGAACCTCTGAGGAAGACTCGGAAGAAGAGGGGCTCTTCTCAGGGGGATCTTGCAGCATAGGTGCCTGCTGTCCGGACGTGGAGGTTGGTGGCAGCTCTGGGCAATGAGAAGTCTGGGAATAAAACTCAGACACAAAAGGGGCTAACTGACAGCCTGCAGAGGCCACTGCCCTCTCCACTGCCTGGAAGGCAGGCCCCGCAAGAAGGGATGGGAGCCCAGAACCGAGAAAGACAACCTCAGAGTCAAGGTCACACCCTGCTCCGAGAGACCTACCTCTGAAGCGAGAGCAGAGGAAGAGCCCACAGCCGCCAAGGTTCCAAGAGTTAAGGATGACTGTGAATAAAAGGCAGAAGCCGATTAAAAAAAACTTTGGACCCGACGGAGGAGTCATGGCCATGGGAATCTGCTGGTTCCGATGGAACAGAAGAAGTCGGAGCAGATCCTTGAACCAAAGGCAAACAGGCTGTCGGCACCAGAGCAGCTGGAACCAGAAGGATCAGAGTAGGAAGCTCTAAAACCTCTGAGGAAGTTAGAGGAGGAAGATTTTGTGGAATCCAGGGAGAAAATGCCCCAACTCCAGAGGGGAGAGGGCTCTGGAGAAGACAAAGACCCCTGGCCACAAGGAGTTGATCCACCAACCTCACTATGTCTATGTCAGTGAGACTCTTGGAGGAATGGACAGATAACCCAGAAGGCGATTCTGGACTTTCTAGGAAAGGACTGGGAAGCTGCCGACAAAGGGGACTATAGAAGGTGAATATCTTTTCCTGGTTGTATATATTAATTCTGATTTTGGTACCAAAGGGGTTTGTAAAGTCTGCTGTGGTGCAGTAGGAGAGGTCGGCACCAACATGGAAACTGAAGAAGATGGCACCGAGACCAGCACCAAGTTTTGTGGTGCCAATGTGGATGGTACTGTGGTACTGAGGGGGGGTGGGTAGTCTGCTCTGAAAGTCTCAGGACCTTAGCCTTTGGTTCTGTCTTTGGTTCTGTAGAAATGGTTGGAGCAGAAGGTTTATGCTTTTTAGCCAGAAGTGCTAATAGAAGTTGGTATAGAGTAGCTTGACCTGGTACAAGAGTCAGTTTTAGAAGGTGATGTATCGGCCTTGGATAAGGCTTCTTTGAAGGAAGACTTGATTAGCCCTTTTAAATTAACATATGCCTTTGTGCTACCAAGGCCCGGTTACTGAAGGTCTGGTAGACAGTACATTCCTGGCCAGATGAGCAGGGCCCAAACAATATAAGCAGGAGGAGTGACCATCAGAGTTGGGCATCTTATGCCCGCAGTCCTGGCACTGTTTGAAACCCATAGTGTCTTTTGATTTTTCTACCAAAAAGACAAAGAAAACTACAAACAATGGTAGACAGGGTTACCAAGAGACTGGTAAAAGAGAAAAAAAATACCAACTTTGGTAACAGAGAACTACCCAAAGAGGTACAGAAGGAAGGATAAAGGGAGGGGGTACTAACAATGATGGTAGGGTCAGAATACGGTATGGTATAGAAAGGAAAACACTCACTCAACCAAACGATGGGTAGAGACAAAGAAAATACAAACAAACAAGAAGAGAGGATTAGCTATTAATAAGAAAAGAAAATTTTACTTAGCTGCGAGAGATAACAGCTGACGCTTCTTGTGACAAGAAAGGCAAACGAGATCTGAGGTAATATGAAGAGGGGTGTCACAAAAGGACAAACTGCCAACCCAGCTATCTGGAATTTTGTAAATAATCATATGTCATTTGTGAATATCAACATGATTCATACAAGATAATTATGTTACAAATGTAGTAGACCTGTATGTGAGGTATTATCTTTCAGTTTCAGTGCAGCAAGAGACACAATGTCTAAAACTAAGGAACTTTCTGTATTGTCTTGGAAGTGTTTTATTGCTTTATGACTTCCACCATTTGCCAAAGATCTGAGGTCTACGTATTTTCACAGGAAGATGCTAAATAATTCTAGCTTCCAGCAGTGGGCGGTTTCATCTGGGATAGAGTCAGATGACAAGAAATTAGGTCATTTTGCAAGCTATCTCAGCATTAATACTTGAGATATTAATTTAAGAACTCTCAGAGAAACTGCATTCTGTATTCTGTCTTGGACCTGACAAGATTCATTCATCACACACTTACGTTGCTCTGTAAGTAAGTTAACTAGGGTACAGTAATTCTCTTAGATTTAGTAAGGAACACAGCAAAGCTTAATTTAGATGTTTTTTCTTTATTTGAGACTGTCCTGCAATGTTGTTTTAAATATTTCCTGTGATTTTGAACTCTGATGTGATTATATACTGAGTATTTTCGTGTTCTTTTATTTATTATTAAATATAATTAAACCTTTCATTGTGGCTGATCTGTCTATAGAGATATTTAGTTCTGAGAGTACTTGCATATTTATGTGGTGACACTGTGTAGGCCACTCCTAATAGCCTTGCTCTTGGTCAAACTACCATTTGCATTAACAGTAACATTACACAGTAAAACTGGGCACCCTTTAAGAGCCTTAAAGTAGCTGATAAGGAGTGACTGGTGGCACGGGAAACTACCTTATAATCTGGGCAGAAGGGAGCATAGGTAGTAAACCTGTGCCATCCTTTGCCAGGTGTGTGTGTATAAAGCAAACCTCAAAGAGTGTGTGTGCCAGCTACGTGGGTAGGGACATGAAGCACTGGTTGGACAGAGAGGGTGCTGGAGGTCTTGGCTTGGTCACTCTGCTGAGCTCTCAACTTTAGAGCTGTACCAGTGGGGAGTCTTACCAGGGATCGGGAGAAAGAGAGAGAAAGCAGCCCTGGACTGACTGTGGTCTCTGTGTGCTCTTAAGGGAAAATGAACTTGATGCAGAGAGCTGCATCTGGAAATACTGTGTGTGTGACTTGTCATCCTCCCAATGTACATCCCCCACTGGTGCCAGTGGTGAGGATTGAGGCTCACTGATTACTGGTTCAGTGGTGGGGTGCCACAAGGGGTAGTGTGGGTAGAGTCTTAGCTCGAGAGTTTTTGGCTGGCACGGTAATGGCCAAGCCTGTTCCAAGGATCAGAACCAAGTACCAAAAGGTCAAGGACACATGAAGATTGATAACAGCAGATATACTACTTTGTAAGTTAAGAATATCTTCCCCAGTATGAGTATTTATTAACATCCACATTTTTTGAGCTCTTTTTTGCTCTTGTACATCATACTATGAACTTCTACCTCTGTGCTCTTATCCATCGCCATGTTTACTAGCTTCTTCTTGCCTCCCTGTCTTATCTTACTTAAGCTGGATCCATTTAAGGAACCCAAGGACATCCAGGGTAGTCTCATGTCACCTTTTTCAATTTTTGATCAACCCATTCCCCCCCATAAGTCTGCGTGGTTGCTCCTGATGAGAAGTGTGCCCACTTCTGAAGGAACTCAGCCATGTTGCCATCCTATTCTCCTCTTTGGGCTATGTTCCCTAAGTCAGTATCTGCAAACCTTCACTAGAGAGTACCAACACGGCCACCAATGAACCCTCCTCCTCACTTGTATGGGCACTCCCATCCCTCCCTGCTGCCCTGGTTGTCTGGCAGCAAATACAATTCACAAAGCAGAACAGTATGCATGACATCATGAAACACTGTGGTTAGCATAGGACTGCAATGCAGAATGGTTAGCATGCACTGTGGATGTAAACATTTTGTTTCTGTTCAGTCATGAAGTCTGATAAATTCCAACCAGCACCCAGCAGTCAATAAGAGATACTATTCAGAAAACATTACTGGTTTCTCTCTTTGCCACAATGAGATCTAAAGGATGACAGAC